>NW_021941386.1:30945-90945 GCF_902148845.1 Salarias fasciatus | reverse complement strand
CACTGTAACACACCGTGACACGCTGACGCACTGTAACACACCGTGACACACTGACACACTGTAACACACCGTGACGCACTGTAACACACCGTGACACACTGACACACTGTAACACACCGTGACGCACTGTAACACACCATGACGCACTGACACACTGTAACACACCGTGACACACTGTAACACACCGTGACACGCTGACGCACTGTAACACACCGTGACACGCTGACGCACTGTAACACACCGTGACACACTGACGCACTGTAACACACCGTGACGCACTGATGCACTGTAACACACCGTGACACACTGACACACTAACACACCATGACGCACTGACACACTGTAACACACAGTGACACACTGTAACACACCGTGACATGCTGACACACTGTAACACACCGTGACACACTGACACACACTGTGACACAGTGTAACACACCGTGACACACTGACACACTGTAACACACCGTGACACACTGACGCACTGTAACACACAGTGACACACTGTAACACACCGTGACACACTTACGCACTGTAACACACCGTGACACACTGTAACACACCGTGACGCACTGTAACACACCGTGACACACTGTAACACACGGTAAGTAAGTAAAGTAAAAGTTTATTTATATAGCACATTTACAAGCGGCTTAGCCGTGCCAAAGTGCTTCACACAAGTGCAGAGAATAGAAACAAACAAAAAACGGTGAAAAGACAAAACAGCACAAACAAATTAAAACACATCTCAAACTCGAGCGCCAAGGAAAGACCTAGCTGAAGGTCAAGGCAAAGAGGTGGGTCTTCAGCTGTGATTTAAAAATTCCCACAGACTCGGCCGCACGGATGTGGGGGGGAAGGGAGTTCCACAGCCTCGGGGCAGTAACAGAAAAGGCTCTGTCCCCCCTGGTTTTTAGCCTGGTCCTGGGAATGAAGAGGAGGCGTTGGTCAGCCGACCGTAACGCTCTGGAAGAGTTGAGGGGGCGGAGAAGATCGGTCAGGTAGGGAGGGGCGAGGAGATGAAGAGATTTAAAAACTGTTAAAAGAATTTTGAAATCAATGCGGTGGCGGACGGGGAGCCAGTGAAGGGAAGCGAGAACCGGAGTGATGTGAGCGTGTTTTTTGGTGGAGGTGAGGAGTCGGGCGGCGGAGTTCTGGACGAGCTGCAGGCGGTGGAGTTGGGCTTTATCAATACCGGTGTAAAGACTATTGCAATAATCCAGGTGTGAGGTGACAAAGGCGTGAATGGCCTGCTCTAGCCCCGCCTGGGGAAGGTAAGTTTTAATTTTGGCTAAAGTCCTCAGGTTGAGAAAACTTCTTCTGATGACTGCGCTGATCTGCTGCTCGAACTTGAAGGAACTGTCGAAGACCACACCAAGATTCCTGACAGCTGGCTTGGACTTCAAGGCAAGAGTACCCAGGGCGTTGGAGAGAAATGCTGGGGCGGCTTTGCCAAATACAATAACCTCAGTCTTATCCTCATTGAGGTTGAGGAAATTTGCTGTCATCCATGCCTTAATGTCAGACATGCAGTCAAACAGAGGCTGGAGAGCAGCAGGGTCGTCGGCCTTGAAGGGGAGGTACAACTGAACGTCGTCCGCGTAGCAGTGGAAGGAGATATTATATTTATTTATAATATCTCCTAAGGGCAATATGTATAGGATGAACAGAATGGGGCCTAAGATGGAGCCTTGAGGCACACCGTAAGAGAGGGGGGGCTGCAGAGGAGGTGAAGTCTCCCAGCTGAACAGAGAAGCTCCTGTCAGTCAGGTAGGAACGGAAAAATTCCAGAACTGTACCTCTGATGCCCAGGTGTTCGAGGCGAGACAGTAGGACCCTGTGGTCCACTGAGTCGAAGGCGGAGGTGAGATCGAGAAGCACCAGGACCACAGGGCTACCTGAGTCCGTAGCTAAGAGCAGGTCGTTAAGGACTCTCAGGAGGGCAGTCTCTGTGCTGTGGCCAGCTCTGAAACCGGACTGGAATTTTTCAAAGCTGTTATTATCTGTTAAGAATGGTTGCAGCTGGGAGTATACTTCACGCTCGATGACTTTGGAGAGGAAGGGCAGTTTGGAGATGGGCCTGAAGTTTGCAACGGAGGAGGGGTCGAGGTTGGGCTTTTTTTAATAGAGGGTGCACCACAGCATGCTTGAACGCTGGCGGGACACAACCAGTGGACAAGATGCAGTTGACTATTGACAGGAGGAAGGGGGCGACTGAATCAAGGACTGTTGGATCCTTGAGTAGGCACGAAGGTAGGCAGTCAGAGGGGCAGTTGGAAGGCTGCAGGTGCCTGACTACGGCAGAGAGAGAAGCTACCGAGACGGGTTCAAACCGTGAGAATGTTGCTGACAGGGGGAGGGGGGGAGGGATGGGGGGTGAGAAGGGGCCAGTAGAGGGCCTGAGTGCGGCGATCTTGCTAATGAAGAATTGTTGGAAGGTATCACAGAGGGCAGGGGAGGGCCTGACGGGGGGATCATTACGGGGGTTGATGAGGGAATTCAGTGTGTGAAAGAGAACCTGGGGTTTGTGACAGTTAGAGGAAATCAGATTAGAGATGCACTGTAACACACCGTGACACACTGTAACACACCATGATGCACTGTAACACACCAAGACACACTGTAACACACCGTGACGCACTGTAACACACCGTGACACACTGTAACACACCATGACACACTGTAACACACGGTGATGCACTGTAACACACCAAGACACACTGTAACACACCGTGACGCACTGTAACACACCGTGACACACTGTAACACACCATGATGCACTGTAACACACCGTGACACACTGTAACACACCATGATGCACTGTAACACACCGTGACACACTGTAACACACCATGATGCACTGTAACACACCGTGACACACTGTAACACACCATGACGCACTGTAACACACCGTGACACACTGTGACACACCGTGACGCACTGTAACACACCGTGACACACTGTAACACACCATGAGGCACTGTAACACACCGTGACACACTGTAACACACCATGAGGCACTGTAACACACCGTGACACACTGTTACACACCGTGACGCACTGCACCCCACCGTGACACACTGAAACACTGTGACACACCATGACACACTGAAACACTGTGACACACTAACACTGTAACACACACACACTGAGACACTGTAACACAGTGACACACTTACACACCATGAGACACTGTGACACACTGGCACTGTGACACACCATGACAACCTGTAACACACTGTAACACAATGTGATACACTGGAACACTGACACACTGTAACACACCATGACACACGAACACACTGTGACACACTATAACACACCATGACACACTATGACGCACTGGCACTGTGACACACCATGACGGACTGTAACAAACTGTGATGCAATGTAACACCATGACACACTAATACACTGTAACACACCATGACGCACTGCCACACATTGTGATGCACTGTAACACACTGACGTACTGTGACACACCATGACAAACCAACACACTTTAACACACTGACGCACTGACACACCATGACACACTGTAATACTGTGACACACTAACACTGTAACACACTGTAACACACTGTCACACATGACACTAACGCACTGTCACACACTGTCAAACACTGTGACACACTGTAATACACCATGACACACTAACACAGTGTGACGCACTGACACACTGTAACACACAGTAACACAGTAACACACCGTGACACACCATGACACACTGTAACACACTGTAACGCACTGTGACGCACTGTAACACACTGTAATACACCATGACACACTAACACACTGTGACGCACTGTAACACACTGCGATGCACTGTAACACACCGTGACACACTAACACACTGTGACACACTGTAAGACACTGTGACACACCATGACAGACTGACACACTGTGACACACTAACACACTGTAACACACCATGACACTGTAACACACTGTGATGCACTGTAACACACCATGACACACTATCACACTGTAACACACTGTGACATACTGTAACACACTGCAACATACAGTAACACTGACACACTAAGTCAGTGTGACACGCTAACATATTGTAACACAATGTGGCATACTGTAACACACTAACACTAATATACTTTAACACGTAACACTGTGGGATACTGTGACACACTAACACATTGTAACACACTGCCGCACTAGCATACTGTAACACACTGACACATGGTAATACACTGTAAGATATCTTAACACTGTGACACACTGAGATACTGTGAATTACTAACAGACTGTAACAGCGTAACAACCTGGCACACTATGACATACTGTAACACTAATACACTGTGACATGAACATGTAACACACTGACACAGATCCTTTAACACACTAACACACTGACATATGGTAAAACACTGACATACTATAACACACTGTGACATAATGCAACACACTGTAACACACAGTGAGACTGACATACTAACACACTGTTACATGCAGTAACACACGAACAAACTGCACTGTAACACACTGACAAACTGTAAGACACTGACACACTGCAACACACTAACATACTGCAACACGTTGTGACATACTGTAACACACTAACACGCAGTGACACACTGTAGCATACTGTAAGACGATGACACTATGACTAGGGCTGAAACGATTCCTCGAGTTATTCGAGTAATTCGATTACTAAAATGCATCGAGGCAGAATCCTCTGACTCGATGCTTCGTTTAAACCACTTCCGCTTTTTATGCCTTCACATCCGCCCAAAGCGCGCAATGCAAGATGGAGACGGAGAACGACGGAGACGAGCGACAAGGAGAGCAAAGAAAACGACGGAAACTGTCCAAAGTGTGGGACCATTATAAACTAAATCGGTCGAAAAACACAGTAGTGTATGTACTGCAAAACGGAATTAGCTTTCCACAACAGCACTTCCTCGATGCTACAGCACCTGAGCCGGAAGCATCCGCTGTGTGCATCGAGCCTGCCGAGCGGATCACACAGGTATGTCTAATGTCGATGTCACGTTCACAAAAGGATTTCATTTCCATCAGTGATTGCTAGTGTAGATTAGGGCATGTAAAGAACATACACGTAGCTGAACAACGGCTGACTAACGGGGGAAACTGCAGCGGCCACATGGCGAGGTATTATGTTAAAAAGTGTGTTAAACGTTAGAAAATTACAGTGTAGAGCCGAAGAATGGGAGTCGGAGGTGGCGTGTTCTGCAAAGAACTCCAAACTTTCTTTCCATTGAAAAACCAAAACACGTGAATGAATGGGAGTCACACCAAACTCCTTCTGTGGGGAAACCACGCACTCTCTAAAGATAAATGTTCCCCCACTCCACAGTCCATGGGTGAATTATGAACTAACTGATCACCACAACAGAAAATAAAATGTTATACTTTATTTACGCTTCATTCACGTTGTTATGATTGTATCACACGCGCACTGTAATGCGTGGCGGTGTCCGGCTAAGAAACGCTCTCCACGGACGTGTGCTGTGGGATGAATCAGTGAGCACAGACCTGCTGGTTCTCACGCTTCAAATATTTTAACGTCAGGAACAGTAAGATCAAGTCTACCACATATTACTGAAGTGAGCACGGCGATGCACAGCAGACAAAAAAAGAGACAGAGCTACTGAAAATAGCAAATTAAGGAGGCGCCACCATGTGGTGACGCCTCGTAATAACAATAATAACTGTTACAGCACACACACACCAGAGGGAGTCAGACCTGGTCATTGTCAGTTATTAATTTATTTAGGTATTATTGGGTTCATTCATTTTAATTGTGTTGCAGAGGGTCGGGTCATCAGTTGTAGATCACACCAGAATATGTACATTTAGGCCTAGTAATTAATGAATGAATAAAATTAATTTTTCTCTGCTACTTTTTCCCCCCAGTAAATGGCAGAGTGGTGCTTTGGGCAGCTTCGTACAGACGGCCCCATCACGTTCAACTGCACAAGCTGCTGAGTTCACGGACAACATTCTGAACATGACTGTCAGACACGCGCCCTCTGTCCATGGTGGAGGACGAAGGATCCAGAAGATGATCTCCGCTTTCAATCCAAACTATGCGCTTCCTTCAAGAACCTACCTCATGACAATGATGGAGAAAAAGTACGAGGACATTAAAGGCAAGTCAAAAAACATCCTAAAAGAGACAGACAGCATCGCTCTCACAACCCACATCTGGACAAGCGCTGCTCCAGAGCATATCTGGGTGTGACGTGCCACTTTCTTGGGAAGGACTGGGTAAAGGAGTCCCACAGCCTGACAGCAATGCCCCTTGAAGAGAGACACACAGCTGCCAATATTGCAGAGTGGATTGAAGATGTTATTGCAAAGTTTGACATTCCAACAGAGAAAATCAAAGCCGTCGTCCATGACAACGGCGCTAATGTTGTAGCAGCAGCTCGGAGTGGATGGGCATCGGTGCGATGTGCAGGACACACACTGAACTGAGCGGTGCAGGGCGCTCTGAAGAAAAACCAGGCTATCTCTAAGTGTGTAGCTGCTGCAAGATGCCTGGTTGAACACTTCAAGAAGAGCGAGCTAGCATCCTCCAAACTTAAGGATAAGCAGCAGCAAATGGGCGCACCGTTACACATGCAAGATGTAAGTACTCGCTGGAGCAGTACTTTCCACATGCTGTCCAGGCTGCTGGAACAGAGACGGCCAGTAACTGCTGCATTATCTGACCCAGCAGTGACGCCAAGAGGAAAACACGACCTTGACCTCAAGCCTGAGCAGTGGGATGTGATTCAGGAGCGGAACCAGGCCCTTGAGCCATTCGAAGGCGCGACTGTCTTTCTGAGTGGGCAGAATACGTTACCCTCTCAGGTAGGGATGGGTACCGAATTTCGGTAATTTTTTGGTACCGACCGAATTCCCGCTGAAGTACCGAGTATCGATTCACGGGAAATCCGTCGGTACCACATTTCGGTACCTGAACGCACCTTTTTTTTTTTTTTTTTTTTTTTGACCCTGAACGCACCTTGACACTATGCATCGGCAAGAGCGGAGGACACGGTGACGCGGTTAAGTGGGTCCAACACACCGGCCGTTCGGGAAACCTCCCGATGGCCCCCCCGCCCCTGTTCGGAGTTGTTCGCGGGAGGAACAAGCCGCTTCTGCTTCTGCTTCGGTCGCTCCCGCTGCATGTCACTTCCTAAACAATGCTCTGCGCATGCGCGGCTCGAAACAAGAGCGCGCATCGAGGCGGCGACTCGACATGATATGTCATCACGCAAAAGCGGTCCCACGTGGCTTTTGATTGGCATTATGACTGCCCAATCACGAGTTGGAACCATACAATTCTGATCCTCCAGTATAGGCTCTATGCACAACTCAGCCACTTCCTGAACTTCAGGAGGCTCCTTGTTTCCTGTCTTTCATGATAGGATGAGCTGATTAATGCAGGTGTGTCTGAAGCTGTTCCAGAGGCCAGACACACCTGCATTAATCAGCTCGTCCTGTCATGAAAAACAGGAAACAAGGAGCCTCCTGAAGTTGTGCATAGAGTCCATACCTTTGAGTGTTTGTTTACTGTAGAGGTGCCTGGTGCTGCTAATGTGAAACATTTCATACAGCTATTTATTTTGAGTCTATTTTTATTATGTTATTTATTATTGTTATTTATTTAAATTTTTTACTTCATCCCCACACACATTTTTCTCAAGTTCTATATTGGAGTTATTTCAGTTGATGTTATTGAAGCATAAATGTTGAAAATTCCGAAGTTTTGACTATTTTTTTAAATATACAAAATAACTTTAATTACCAAATGCATAACCCCCCCCCCCACCCAAAAAAAAAAAGTATCGAAAACAGGTACAGAAAAATACCGGTATCGATTCGCAGGTACCGAGTATCGGTATCGTATCGATTCAGATGTCAAAGGTACCCATCCCTACTCTCAGGACTTCCGCAGCTTGTGCAAAGTCTTAAGAAGTCCATACAAACTCCAGTCTTTGAGCCTGCAGCAGTCAATCATACCAACCTGACGTGACAGAACAGATCACAGCAAGATGGCGAGGACTATCTGTGTTCCAACCTGAATCAAATCATGTCCTACTTGCTGCTGCTTTAGATCCCAGGTTTAGGAAACTTAAAGGGGAATGGTCGTTTTTACAATCTGGACCTTCTTTCACATTCGTCACAACAACATTTACTCACCCGTTTGACTTTCGTGTGATTTGCAGTTGGTTCAGAGATACTTAGATCCTCCCATATCCATATAAGGCAGTGGGCGGGGCACAGACGTGCAGCCATGACAGACGCTCTTTTCTCTTATGTTTGTTGTGGGGTGGTAGATACATGTAAGTTTAGTAAGTCAGCATCACTTAGCGCTATTGGGAAGTCTGTAAACCGGCTAGATTGAGCAACTCTCCGGGAGCTCTGAAGTGATGATGTCATCACACTGCGCCGTGGCGCACATTCATTCTGTTTGTTTACATGGAAGTAGCGTCTCTGCTCTGCAGTCAGACCACGGCATCTCCATCGGCTTTTTTAGTCAGTCAGAGTTTATTTTCAGCTGGTTGTAACTTTGGTACAATGGTTCCAGTGTGCATATATCCTGCTGTGAAAGTAAAATGACCAGCTGGACGTCACTGAGCTCACAGGCTCCCACTGCGTGACGGGATTTATTGAAGCTGTGGCTAATAGCGCTCAACACGGACCCCAGCATCAAAGTTCCAACTTTACGAGGTTTGGATTATCGGGGGTGTAGTGCCCACTTCACATCGGAGGACTTCTTCCCAGTTCAGGAAAGAAATGAAGGCCAGAAGATCCAGAGAATGAACCTCAAACAGAATGCCATCCAGCGGCCGCAGGAGGAGGACAGGTCGAGGTAACGTGATGCTAATAATATTCATTTTTTGCTTCCGAGTATCCGATTACTCGATTAATCACCAGAATAACCGTTAGAATAATCGAATACTAAAATAATCGTTAGCTGCAGCCCCACTATGACATACTGTAATACCGTATCAGTTACACACTGTGACACACTGACAAACTGTCAGACACTGCCGTACTGTAACAGTCTAACGCTGTAACATATTGTAACACACCAACACTGTGACATACTGTAAAATACTGTAACAGTGACACACTGTAACACACTACCATCTCTGCAACACATTGTAGCACACTAACACACTGTAACACACTGTAACACACTGTGACACACTGTGACACACTGTGACACGCTGTAACACACTGTAACACGCTGTAACACACTGTGACACACTGTAACACACTGTAACACACTGTGACACACTGTGACACGCTGTGACACGCTGTAACACGCTGTAACACGCTGTGACACACTGTAACACACTGTAACACACTGACACACTGTGACACACTGACACACTGTGACACGCTGTAACACGCTGTAACACGCTGTAACACACTGTGACACACTGTGACACACTGTGACACACTGTAACACACTGTAACACACTGTAATACACTGTGACACACTGTGACACACTGTGACACACTGTAATACACTGTAACACACTGTGACACACTGTGACACACTGTAACACACTGTAATACACTGTAACACACTGTGACACACTGTAACACACTGTAACACACTGTAACACACTGTGACACACTGTAACACACTGTAACACACTGTAATACGCTGTAACACACTGTGACACACTGTAACACTGTAATACGCTGTAACACACTGTGACATACTGTAAGACACTGTAACACACTGTGACATACTGTAAGACACTGTGACACACTGTAACACGCTGTAACACGCTGTAATACGCTGTGACACACTGTGACACACTGTAACACACTGTAATACACTGTGACACACTGTAACACACTGTAATACACTGTGACACAATGTGACACACTGTATATACACTGTAACACACTGTGACACACTGTAACACACTGCAACACACTGTAATACACTGTGACACACTGTGACACACTGTAACACACTGTAATACACTGTAACACACTGTAACACACTGTAATACACTGTGACACACTGTGACACACTGTAACACACTGTAATACACTGTGACACACTGTGACACACTGTATATACACTGTAACACACTGTGACACACTGACACACTGTAACACACTGTATATACACTGCAACACACTGTGACACACTGTGACACACTGTAACACACTGTGACACACTAACACACTGTAACACACTGTGACTCACTGTAACACACTGTGACACACTGTAACACACTGTAACGCACTGTAACGCACTGTGACTCACTGTGACACACTGTGACACACTGTAACGCACTGTAATACGCTGTAACACACTGTGACTCACTGTGACACACTGTAACACACTGTAATACGCTGTAACACACTGTAACACACTGTGACGCACTGTAACACACTGTAACACACTGTAATACGCTGTAACACACTGTGACACACTGTAACACACTGTAACACACTGTAACACACTGTAATACGCTGTAACACACTGTGACACACTGTAACACACTGTAATATGCTGTAACACACTGTGACACACTGTAACACACTTTAATACGCTGTAACACACTGTGACTCACTGTGACACACTGTAACACACTGTAATACGCTGTAACACACTGTAATACGCTGTAACACACTGTGACACACTAACACACTGTAACACACTTTAATACACTGTAACACACTGTAACACACTGTAATACACTGTGACACACCGTGACACACTGTAACACACTGTAATACGCTGTAATACGCTGTGACACACTGTAACACACTGTAACACACTGTGACACACTGTGACACACTGAAACACACTGTGACACACT
The DNA here is from genome assembly GCF_902148845.1 of Salarias fasciatus. Lineage (NCBI taxonomy): Eukaryota > Metazoa > Chordata > Actinopteri > Blenniiformes > Blenniidae > Salarias > Salarias fasciatus. The sequence continues at coordinate 80,116 of NW_021941386.1, read as the reverse complement.
GTAACACGCTGTAACACACTGTAACACACTGTAACACACTGTGACACACAAGGACACACGAGGACACACTGTAACACACTGTGACACACAAGGACACACGAGGACACACTGTAATACACTGTGACACACAAGGACACGCGAGGACACGCTGTAATACACTGTAACACACTGTAACACACTGTAATACGCTGTAACACACTGTGACACACTGTAACACACTGTGACACACTGTAACACACTGTAACACACTGTAACACACTGTAATACGCTGTAACACACTGTGACACACTGTAACACACTGTAATATGCTGTAACACACTGTGACACACTGTAACACACTTTAATACGCTGTAACACACTGTGACTCACTGTGACACACTGTAACACACTGTAATACGCTGTAACACACTGTAATACGCTGTAACACACTGTGACACACTAACACACTGTAACACACTTTAATACACTGTAACACACTGTAAAACACTGTAATACACTGTAATACACTGTGACACACTGTGACACACTGTAACACACTGTAATACGCTGTAATACGCTGTGACACACTGTAACACACTGTAACACACTGTGACACACTGTGACACACTGAAACACACTGTGACACACTGTAATACACTGTAACACACTGTAACACGCTGTAACACACTGTAACACACTGTAACACACTGTGACACACAAGGACACACGAGGACACACTGTAACACACTGTGACACACAAGGACACACGAGGACACACTGTAATACACTGTGACACACAAGGACACGCGAGGACACGCTGTAATACACTGTAACACACTGTAACACACTGTAATACGCTGTAACACACTGTGACACACTGTAACACACTGTGACACACTGTAACACACTGTGACACACTGTAACACACTGTAATACGCTGTAACACACTGTGACACACTGTAACACACTGTAATATGCTGTAACACACTGTGACACACTGTAACACACTTTAATACGCTGTAACACACTGTGACTCACTGTGACACACTGTAACACACTGTAATACGCTGTAACACACTGTAATACGCTGTAACACACTGTGACACACTAACACACTGTAACACACTTTAATACACTGTAACACACTGTAACACACTGTAATACACTGTGACACACTGTGACACACTGTAACACACTGTAATACGCTGTAATACGCTGTGACACACTGTAACACACTGTAACACACTGTGACACACTGTAACACACTGTAATACGCTGTAATACGCTGTGACACACTGTAACACACTGTAACACACTGTGACACACTGTGACACACTGAAACACACTGTGACACACTGTAATACACTGTAACACACTGTAACACGCTGTAACACACTGTAACACACTGTAACACACTGTGACACACAAGGACACACGAGGACACACTGTAACACACTGTGACACACAAGGACACACGAGGACACACTGTAATACACTGTGACACACAAGGACACGCGAGGACACACTGTAATACACTGTACCATGCTGTGGCATACTATGACATAATGTAACACGTTACACATTGACACATCAAAATACTGCAACACACCGACATTAACACACTGACATGCTCTAACACACAGTAACATACTGTAACACACTGACACACTAACAAACTCAGACTGTGACACACTGATCACACTTGAACATATTGTAACACACTGTGACACACTATAACACACTGACACACTATAACACACTGACACTGTGACACACTAACACAGTGTGAGATAACGTAACACACTCACACACAGACACCCTGTGACACTATGAGCTACTGCAACACACTGTGTGTGTGTGTGTGTGTGTGTGTGTGTGTGTGTGTGTGTACCTGTCTGCAGGTCTCACAGCTCCCTCTGTGACATCTCATTGAACAGGTGTGGACGTTGCAGGACAGTTTTTTGTCACATGTGTCCCCACAGGGAGACACGTCCTCTGTACAGGGCAGAGACGACTCTGGAACAAGAGACAGGGAGTCAACGTTTGTCTCTGATGTCCCCACAGTCCCCGGTGTCCTCACAGTCCCCGGTGTCCTCACATGTCCTCACAGTCCCCGGTGTCCTCACAGTCTCTGGTGTCCCCACAGTCCCCGGTGTCCTCACAGTCTCTGGTGTCCTCACAGTCCCCGGTGTCCTCACAGTCCCCGGTGTCCTCACAGTCCCCGGTGTCCTAACAGTCCCCGGTGTCCTCATGTGTCCTCACAGTCCCCGATGTCCCCAGACTAACGTGTGTGTCACTTACTGGTCTTGCCGCAGGGACAAGATCTGCTGACTGAACGAGGACACGGAGGACAAAGTCCATCATGACAAACGAGCTCACAGGTGTGATTCCCACAGGACAGCAAGGACCCACACACCTGAAACACACACACACACACACACACACACACACACACACACACACACACAGATACACACAGACAGACACACACACGCACAGAGATGTCATGACAACCTTCATTCATCGAGGTCTTCTGTCGTACGTCTATATTTGCTAGAAAACATACGAGGAGCAGCACAGTGTGTGTGTGTGTGTGTGTGTGTGTGTGTGTGTGTGTGTGTGTGTGTGTACCTGCTGGCAGTTCCACTGAGGGCTGGCACATGGTCTATCAGTCTGCTCCCTGCCACACACACATCGCTGCACACTGACTCTGGGACACACGCCACATTCTATCACACACACACACACACACACAACAAGGGGCATCAGTTCATTTACCATACTGTAACACGGCATGTAAGTAAAACTGAGTGAGAAGACGGGGTGTGTGTACACCTGCGTGGAAGGGCACGAGGCAGCGGTGTGGGTGTGTGTGTCTGTGTATACCAGCGGGGTATATGTGTGTGTGTATATACCTTTGTGGCAGGGCGTGGAACAGTGGCGTATGTGTGTGTGTGTGTGTGTGTGTGTACCTGTGTGGCAGGGCGCGGAGTAGCAGTGTGTGTATGTACCTGCGGGGTGTGTGTGTGTATACCTGCGGGGTGTGTGTGTGTGTATACCAGCGGGGGTATGTGTGTGTGTGTGTACCTGCGTGGCAGGCCTGGGAGCAGCGGTGTGTGTGTGTGTGTGTGTGTGTGTGTGTGTGTGTGTGTACCTTTGTGGCAGGCCTGGGAGCAGCGGTGTGTGTGTGTGTGTGTGTACCTGCGTGGCAGGCCTGGGAGCAGCGGTGTGTGTGTGTGTTTGTGTGTGTGTGTGTGTGTACCTTTGTGGCAGGCCTGGGAGCAGCGGTGTGTGTGTGTGTGTGTGTGTGTGTGTGTACCTGCGTGGCAGGCCTGGGAGCAGCGGTGTGTGTGTGTGTGTGTGTGTGTGTGTGTGTGTGTGTGTGTGTGTGTGTGTGTGTGTACCTGCGTGGCAGGCCTGGGAGCAGCGGTGTGTGTGTGTGTTTGTGTGTGTGTGTGTGTGTACCTTTGTGGCAGGCCTGGGAGCAGCGGTGTGTGTGTGTGTGTGTGTACCTTTGTGGCAGGCCTGGGAGCAGCGGTGTGTGTGTGTGTGTGTGTGTGTGTGTGTGTGTGTGTGTACCTTTGTGGCAGGCCTGGGAGCAGCGGTGTGTGTGTGTGTGTGTGTGTGTGTGTGTACCTTTGTGGCAGGCCTGGGAGCAGCGGTGTGTGTGTGTGTGTGTGTGTGTACCTTTGTGGCAGGCCTGGGAGCAGCGGTGTGTGTGTGTGTGTGTGTGTGTATGTACCTTTGTGGCAGGCCTGGGAGCAGCGGTGTGTGTGTGTGTGTGTGTGTACCTTTGTGGCAGGCCTGGGAGCAGCGGTGTGTGTGTGTGTGTGTGTGTGTGTGTGTGTGTACCTCTGTGGCAGGCCTGGGAGCAGCGGTGTGTGTGTGTGTGTGTGTGTGTGTGTGTGTGTGTGTGTGTGTACCTTTGTGGCAGGCCTGGGAGCAGCGGTGTGTGTGTGTGTGTGTGTGTGTACCTTTGTGGCAGGCCTGGGAGCAGCGGTGTGTGTGTGTGTGTACCTTTGTGGCAGGCCTGGGAGCAGCGGTGTGTGTGTGTGTGTGTGTGTGTGTGTGTGTGTGTGTGTGTGTGTGTGTGTACCTCTGTGGCAGGCCTGGGAGCAGCGGTGTGTGTGTGTGTGTGTGTGTGTGTGTGTGTACCTCTGTGGCAGGCCTGGGAGCAGCGGTGTGTGTGTGTGTGTGTGTGTGTGTGTGTGTACCTTTGTGGCAGGCCTGGGAGCAGCGGTGTGTGTGTGTGTGTGTGTGTGTGTGTGTGTGTGTACCTCTGTGGCAGGCCTGGGAGCAGCGGTGTGTGTGTGTGTGTGTGTGTGTGTGTGTACCTCTGTGGCAGGCCTGGGAGCAGCGGTGTGTGTGTGTGTGTGTGTGTGTGTGTGTGTACCTCTGTGGCAGGCCTGGGAGCAGCGGTGTGTGTGTGTGTGTGTGTGTGTACCTCTGTGGCAGGCCTGGGAGCAGCGGTGTGTGTGTGTGTGTGTGTGTGTGTGTGTGTGTACCTTTGTGGCAGGCCTGGGAGCAGCGGTGTGTGTGTGGTGTGTGTGTGTGTGTGTGTGTGTGTGTGGTGTGTGTGTGTGTGTACCTCTGTGGCAGGCCTGGGAGCAGCGGTGTGTGTGTGTGTGTGTGTGTGTGTGTGTGTGTACCTCTGTGGCAGGCCTGGGAGCAGCGGTGTGTGTGTGTGTGTGTGTGTGTGTGTGTGTGTGTGTACCTCTGTGGCAGGCCTGGGAGCAGCGGTGTGTGTGTGTGTGTGTGTGTGTGTGTGTGTGTGTGTGTGTGTGTGTACCTCTGTGGCAGGCCTGGGAGCAGCGGTGTGTGTGTGTGTGTGTGTGTGTGTGTGTACCTCTGTGGCAGGCCTGGGAGCAGCGGTGTGTGTGTGTGTGTGTGTGTGTGTGTACCTTTGTGGCAGGCCTGGGAGCAGCGGTGTGTGTGTGTGTGTGTGTGTGTGTGTGTGTGTGTGTACCTTTGTGGCAGGCCTGGGAGCAGCGGTGTGTGTGTGTGTGTGTGTGTGTGTGTGTGTGTACCTTTGTGGCAGGCCTGGGAGCAGCGGTGTGTGTGTGTGTGTGTGTGTGTGTGTGTACCTTTGTGGCAGGCCTGGGAGCAGCGGTGTGTGTGTGTGTGTGTGTGTGTACCTTTGTGGCAGGCCTGGGAGCAGCGGTGTGTGTGTGTGTGTACCTTTGTGGCAGGCCTGGGAGCAGCGGTGTGTGTGTGTGTGTGTGTGTACCTTTGTGGCAGGCCTGGGAGCAGCGGTGTGTGTGTGTGTGTGTGTGTGTGTGTGTACCTCTGTGGCAGGCCTGGGAGCAGCGGTGTGTGTGTGTGTGTGTGTGTGTGTGTGTGTGTACCTTTGTGGCAGGCCTGGGAGCAGCGGTGTGTGTGTGTGTGTGTGTGTGTACCTTTGTGGCAGGCCTGGGAGCAGCGGTGTGTGTGTGTGTGTGTGTGTGTACCTTTGTGGCAGGCCTGGGAGCAGCGGTGTGTGTGTGTGTGTGTGTGTGTGTGTGTGTGTGTGTGTGTGTGTGTGTGTGTGTGTGTACCTCTGTGGCAGGCCTGGGAGCAGCGGTGTGTGTGTGTGTGTGTGTGTGTGTGTGTGTACCTCTGTGGCAGGCCTGGGAGCAGCGGTGTGTGTGTGTGTGTGTGTACCTCTGTGGCAGGCCTGGGAGCAGCGGTGTGTGTGTGTGTGTGTGTGTGTGTGTGTGTGTGTACCTTTGTGGCAGGCCTGGGAGCAGCGGTGTGTGTGTGTGTGTGTGTGTGTGTGTGTGTGTGTGTACCTCTGTGGCAGGCCTGGGAGCAGCGGTGTGTGTGTGTGTGTGTGTGTGTGTGTGTGTGTGTGTGTGTGTGTGTGTGTGTACGTCTGTGGCAGGCCTGGGAGCAGCGGTGTGTGTGTGTGTGTGTGTGTGTGTGTGTACCTCTGTGGCAGGCCTGGGAGCAGCGGTGTGTGTGTGTGTGTGTGTGTGTGTGTGTGTGTGTACCTTTGTGGCAGGCCTGGGAGCAGCGGTGTGTGTGTGTGTGTGTGTACCTCTGTGGCAGGCCTGGGAGCAGCGGTGTGTGTGTGTGTGTGTGTGTGTGTGTACCTCTGTGGCAGGCCTGGGAGCAGCGGTGTGTGTGTGTGTGTGTGTGTGTGTGTACCTTTGTGGCAGGCCTGGGAGCAGCGGTGTGTGTGTGTGTGTGTGTGTACCTCTGTGGCAGGCCTGGGAGCAGCGGTGTGTGTGTGTGTGTGTGTGTGTGTGTGTGTGTGTACCTCTGTGGCAGGCCTGGGAGCAGCGGTGTGTGTGTGTGTGTGTGTGTGTGTACCTTTGTGGCAGGCCTGGGAGCAGCGGTGTGTGTGTGTGTGTGTGTGTGTGTACCTTTGTGGCAGGCCTGGGAGCAGCGGTGTGTGTGTGTGTGTGTGTGTGTGTACCTCTGTGGCAGGCCTGGGAGCAGCGGTGTGTGTGTGTGTGTGTGTGTGTGTGTGTGTGTGTGTGTGTGTGTGTACCTCTGTGGCAGGCCTGGGAGCAGCGGTGTGTGTGTGTGTGTGTGTGTGTGTGTGTGTGTGTGTGTGTGTGTGTGTGTGTACCTCTGTGGCAGGCCTGGGAGCAGCGGTGTGTGTGTGTGTGTGTGTGTGTGTGTGTGTGTGTGTGTGTGTGTGTGTGTACCTGCGTGGCAGGCCTGGGAGCAGCGGTGTGTGTGTGTGTGTGTGTGTGTACCTTTGTGGCAGGCCTGGGAGCAGCGGTGCTGCCTGCAGCCCAGCAGGAGGCCACAGGGCTGCTGGCAGGACCAGGCCTGTGGAGAAACAGTCACACTGTTACAGGTTGTCGCGGTGTCCAATCAGAGAGCCGCTGCTGAGACACTGGCCTTGTTGCTACAGCGACGGGGGAGGGGCGTGGCCTTTCCACACAGACAGGAAACAGAGACCATCTTTGGACAGGGAGGACAGGGACCTGAGGGAGAGCAGGGACAGGAGCCGGTGAGAAGCCTGGTTCTGCGTGTGGTACCTGGACACACAGAGCTGTGTGTGTGTGTGTGTGTGTCTGTGTGTGTGTGTGTGTGTGTGGTTACCCGGGTGACACAGCAGCAGACAGGTGTGTCCACACGCCGGCTTCAGCTCTTTCTGACAGACGGAGCCACAGGAGTGAGGAACCAGCCAGGGGTCCGGGGGGGGGTCCTGCAGCTTCCCACAGTAACACAGGTACCTGCAGGACACACACACACACACACACACACACACACACACACACACACACACACACACACACACACACACACACACACACACACACACACCCTGAGATGTTGCCTGTCACTGGATGTGTGTGTTTCACATGAGTCTGACTGGTCCAATGGAAACCACCCAGGAGGAGGGTGGAGGGAGGGTGGAGGAGGAGGGTGTCAGCTGACTGCTGTGTGACCTAAAGCCCTCTGACCTCTGACCTCCCTCTGGATTCAAGATGAAGTGTTCTCTCCTCTTGGCTCCGCCCCTCACTGCTTCACTGTAGGATCATCCACCCGAGCAGCTCCACCCTCTGCTCACACCAGGAACACCACCACCAGGGGAAACGACCTTTGACCTCCAGCAGGTCCTCTCAGCCATTTCAATTCACCACCTAGTTACAATGTGTGTGTGTGTGTGTGTGTGTGTGTGTGTGTGTGTGTGTGTGTGTTACCTGCTGGGTTTGGAGCTTGGAGGATACTCTGCTCGACACTTTGGACTGTGGAGAAACCAGAACATCAGACACCAGCAGGGGGGGGGGGGGGGGGGGGGGGTAGGTATCAGTAGGGGGAACAGCCTCACCAGGGCCAGGGCTGCTGCTCTCTCTCCTCCTCGGCCAGCAGCAGCTGGGAGTCTCTCGACCACTGCTGGATGCAGGGCAGGTGGAAGAGGCAGAAACAGCTGGAGCAGCTCCACACCTGGGGGGGGGGGGGGGGGGGGGGGGGGGGGGGGTCAGTCCTCACTCTGTCTGTGTGTGTGTGTGTGTGTGTGTGTGTGTGTGTGTGTGTGTGTGTGTGTGTGTGAGGCCCACCGGCTGGGTTCTCCTCACGGAGCTGATGCAGATCAGACAGGTCAGAGCTCCAGACTGGAACAGCTCCGAGACGTACTGACCCGTCCTCACCAGACCCGACGAGTCCCCGCCTGGACACACAGGGACAGGGACGGACAGGGACAGAGACACACAGGGACAGAGACGGATAGGGACAGGGACAGGGACAGACAGGGACAGAGACACACAGGGACAATAAATAAAGCTGAACTGAAGTGACAGGAAGTGTGTGTGTGTGTGTGTGTGTGTGTGTGTGTGTGTGTGTGTGTGTGTGTGTGTGTGTCACCTGTCTGGTGGGTGTAGCTGGTGAAGGTGGAGGCCAGGATCTTCCCTCTCTTCCCATCCCTCTGCTCGCTATCATCATCCTCATCACCTTCATCAGAGGAGGAGGAGCTCAGGGCTCCGCCCACCAGCCGCTGAGCAGCAGCCTGATTGGACATCCGGATGTCCTCGAACCTGGACTGAACGGTCTCTGGACGTACAGCTGGGAGGGGGGTGGGGGTGTTACAGCAGGGCGAGACACCGAGGACGAGACTGTCCATCACTGTCATCGTCTTCCTCACCTGTTGGCTCCGCCCTCATCCCGCCTCCTCGTCCAGCAGCTCCGCCTCCAGGCTGACCCCGCCCCCGCCCCCTGCCCTGCTGTCTCCAGGCTGGCTCCATGGCAACCACTGTACAGCCTGCACACACACACACACACACACACACACGCACGCACGCACGCACGCACGCACGTCAATGAACCTGTGGTGGAGAGAATCCTTCTGGGTGTTTGACCTGAACTTGGACTAAAACAGAGACCTGCTCCTCTGGGTTCTGACTGCCTGACTCTGTGTCTGACTGTTTGACTGACTGTTTGACTGACTGTTTGACTGACTGTTTGACTGACTGTTTGACTGACTGTTTCACTCTGACTGTTTCACTGACTGTTTCACTCTGACTGTTTCACTGACTGTTTCACTCTGACTGTTTCACTCGGACTGTTTCACTCGGACTGTTTCACTCGGACTGTTTCACTCGGACTGTTTCACTGACTGTTTCTCTCGAACTGTTTCACTCGGACTGTTTCACTCGGACTGTTTCACTGACTGTTTCTCTGACTGTTTCACTCGGACTGTTTCACTCTGACTGTTTCACTCGAACTGTTTCACTCTGACTGTTTCACTCGGACTGTTTCACTCTGACTGTTTCACTGACTGTTTCACTCGGACTGTTTCACTCTGACTGTTTCACTGACTGTTTCACTCGGACTGTTTCACTCTGACTGTTTCACTGACTGTTTCACTAGGACTGTTTCACTGACTGTTTCACTCGGACTGTTTCTCTCGAACTGTTTCACTGACTGTTTCTCTGACTGTTTCACTCGGACTGTTTCACTAGGACTGTTTCACTGACTGTTTCTCTGACTGTTTCACTCGGACTGTTTCACTCTGACTGTTTCACTCTGACTGTTTCACTTGGACTGTTTCACTCGGACTGTTTCACTGACTGTTTCACTGACTGTTTCTCTGACTGTTTCACTCTGACTGTTTCACTGACTGTTTCACTCGGACTGTTTCACTCGGACTGTTTCACTCGGACTGTTTCACTGACTGTTTCTCTCGAACTGTTTCACTCGGACTGTTTCACTCGGACTGTTTCACTGACTGTTTCACTGACTGTTTCACTCGGACTGTTTCACTCTGACTGTTTCACTCGAACTGTTTCACTCTGACTGTTTCACTCGGACTGTTTCACTCTGACTGTTTCACTGACTGTTTCACTGACTGTTTCACTCGGACTGTTTCACTCGGACTGTTTCACTGACTGTTTCACTCGGACTGTTTCACTGACTGTTTCACTCGGACTGTTTCACTCGGACTGTTTCACTCGAACTGTTTCACTCTGACTGTTTCACTCGGACTGTTTCACTCGGACTGTTTCACTGACTGTTTCACTCGGACTGTTTCACTCGGACTGTTTCACTCGGACTGTTTCACTGACTGTTTCTCTGACTGTTTCACTCTGACTGTTTCACTGACTGTTTCACTCGGACTGTTTCACTCGGACTGTTTCACTGACTGTTTCTCTCGAACTGTTTCACTCGGACTGTTTCACTCAGACTGTTTCACTGACTGTTTCTCTGACTGTTTCACTCGGACTGTTTCACTCTGACTGTTTCACTCGAACTGTTTCACTCTGACTGTTTCACTCGGACTGTTTCACTGACTGTTTCACTGACTGTTTCACTCGGACTGTTTCACTCTGTTTCACTGACTGTTTCACTCGGACTGTTTCACTCTGACTGTTTCACTGACTGTTTCACTCTGACTGTTTCACTGACTGTTTCACTCGGACTGTTTCTCTCGGACTGTTTCACTGACTGTTTCACTGACTGTTTCACTCGGACTGTTTCACTCGGACTGTTTCACTGACTGTTTCACTCGGACTGTTTCACTCGGACTGTTTCTCTGACTGTTTCACTCTGACTGTTTCTCTGACTGTTTCACTCTGACTGTTTCACTCGGACTGTTTCACTCTGACTGTTTCACTCTGACTGTTTCACTGACTGTTTCACTCGGACTGTTTCACTGACTGTTTCACTAGGACTGTTTCACTGACTGTTTCACTGACTGTTTCACTCGGACTGTTTCACTCTGTTTCACTGACTGTTTCACACGGACTGTTTCACTCTGACTGTTTCACTGACTGTTTCACTCTGACTGTTTCACTGACTGTTTCACTCGGACTGTTTCTCTCGGACTGTTTCACTGACTGTTTCTCTGACTGTTTCACTCGGACTGTTTCACTCGGACTGTTTCACTCGGACTGTTTCACTGACTGTTTCTCTGACTGTTTCACTCGGACTGTTTCACTCTGACTGTTTCACTCGGACTGTTTCACTCGGACTGTTTCACTGACTGTTTCACTGACTGTTTCTCTGACTGTTTCACTCTGACTGTTTCACTGACTGTTTCACTCGGACTGTTTCACTCGGACTGTTTCACTGACTGTTTCTCTCGAACTGTTTCACTCGGACTGTTTCACTCGGACTGTTTCACTGACTGTTTCACTGACTGTTTCACTCGGACTGTTTCACTCTGACTGTTTCACTCGAACTGTTTCACTCTGACTGTTTCACTCGGACTGTTTCACTCTGACTGTTTCACTGACTGTTTCACTGACTGTTTCACTCGGACTGTTTCACTCGGACTGTTTCACTGACTGTTTCACTCTGACTGTTTCACTGACTGTTTCACTCGGACTGTTTCTCTCGGACTGTTTCACTGACTGTTTCTCTGACTGTTTCACTCGGACTGTTTCACTCGGACTGTTTCTCTGACTGTTTCACTCGGACTGTTTCACTCGGACTGTTTCACTCGGACTGTTTCACTGACTGTTTCACTGACTGTTTCTCTGACTGTTTCACTCTGACTGTTTCACTGACTGTTTCACTCGGACTGTTTCACTCGGACTGTTTCACTGACTGTTTCTCTCGAACTGTTTCACTCGGACTGTTTCACTCGGACTGTTTCACTGACTGTTTCACTGACTGTTTCACTGACTGTTTCACTCGAACTGTGTCACTCGGACTGTTTCACTGACTGTTTCACTGACTGTTTCACTGACTGTTTCACTCGGACTGTTTCACTGACTGTTTCACTCGGACTGTTTCACTCGGACTGTTTCACTGACTGTTTCTCTCGAACTGTTTCACTCGAACTGTTTCACTCGGACTGTTTCACTGACTGTTTCACTGACTGTTTCACTCTGACTGTTTCACTGACTGTTTCACTTGGACTGTTTCACTCGGACTGTTTCACTGACTGTTTCACTCGGACTGTTTCACTGACTGTTTCACTGACTGTTTCACTCGAACTGTTTCACTCTGACTGTGTCACTCGGACTGTTTCACTCTGACTGTTTCACTGACTGTTTCACTCGGACTGTTTCACTCGGACTGTTTCACTGACTGTTTCACTCGGACTGTTTCACTCGGACTGTTTCACTGACTGTTTCGAACTGTTTCACTCGGACTGTTTCACTGACTGTTTCACTCGGACTGTTTCACTCGAACTGTTTCACTCGGACTGTTTCACTCGGACTGTTTCACTCGGACTGTTTCACTGACTGTTTCACTGACTGTTTCACTCGGACTGTTTCACTCGGACTGTTTCACTCGGACTGTTTCACTGACTGTTTCACTCGGACTGTTTCACTCGGACTGTTTCACTGACTGTTTCTCTCGAACTGTTTCACTCGGACTGTTTCACTGACTGTTTCACTCGGACTGTTTCACTCGGACTGTTTCACTCGGACTGTTTCTCTGACTGTTTCACTCTGACTGTTTCTCTGACTGTTTCACTCGGACTGTTTCACTCGGACTGTTTCACTCGGACTGTTTCACTCTGACTGTTTCACTCTGACTGTTTCACTCTGACTGTTTCACTGACTGTTTCACTCGGACTGTTTCACTGACTGTTTCACTCGGACTGTTTCACTGACTGTTTCACTCGGACTGTTTCACTGACTGTTTCTCTCGAACTGTTTCACTCGGACTGTTTCACTGACTGTTTCACTGACTGTTTCACTCTGACTGTTTCACTCGGACTGTTTCACTCGGACTGTTTCACTGACTGTTTCACTCGGACTGTTTCACTCGGACTGTTTCACTCGGACTGTTTCACTGACTGTTTCACTCGGACTGTTTCACTCGGACTGTTTCACTGACTGTTTCACTCTGTTTATAGTCTGACTGTCTCTCTGTCTGACAGTCTGTCTGTTTGACAGCCAGTCAACAGCCAGTGTGGACTTGTCTTTCAGCGGATCTAATGCAGACACACCTGGACCGATCGGACCCGGACCGATCTGACCCGGACTGATCTGACCCGGACCGATCGGACCCGGACCGATCTGATCCGGACCGATCTGATCGGGACCGATCTGATCCGGACCGATCTGATCCGGACCTCCTCCCGGTGACTTGCAGCCCGTTCAAAGTGCAGTTAGCCTGCTAGCCGCGGGTTGCTAACTGCTGTTACACCGCAGAGAAAACAAGTTCCACCCTGTAAACAACCGCGGACTGAGCAGGAAACACCGGAGGACCACCGAAGCACCACCGGAGGACGCGGTGGGAGCCAGACCGGCTCTGAAAAGAATAACAACGAGAAGTTTAAAGTTTAAACTCACCTCACAGCCTTCGGCACCGCTCGTCTCCTGGGGCGCATGCGCGATGCCCCGCGCTGCATGCCGGGAGACGGAGTCCCCACAGAGGACACAACTATGGAACTAAGGGAGAAAACAACTACAAGTCCCAGAATGCCCCGCGAGCCGGCCGTTGACGCGGCACAGCGCCGCTCTGTGAGCACGTGGTCGTTTGTGACGCTTCAAGCCGGCGACTGAGCTCAACACGGAGGAAAAAACTTTATTACAAAGTTCTAATTCAAACATTTAGGCGCCACCGACATTAGAAATACACTAGAAACACAACAGTCAAGTGACTGACAGCCAGCAGAAGGAGACAATAACAACGGCAATAATACGTTTAAATCAAACAAACAAAAAGAAATCACTAATGGCATTATGCTCAGTTGAACTCTAAAAAAAAATCTTCAAGATAATATGCTTGTTTCTTATTGATTAGTTTCAAAGATTTTTCAAAAACGTTGAGCTCATTCCTCCAGTGAATAACTGTGGGTTTGGTTTTTAAAAATCTCCATTTATGAATAAAGTGTTTTCACAAGATTAATAAATTATTCACCTCATTATCTGTCTTTTGATCTTTCAAATTAATTCCAATTGAGATTTCTTTAAATGTTAAAACTGCTTTGCCAAAAACCTTGAACTAGAAAAAGATATGCAGAGCCCGGGACTCGTGTTGTTGAGGGTCGTCTCTCCTTGAAGCCGAGGCCACGAACTACCCCACCGGGGGCCACCCACTACCAACCGGGGGCCAGCCACTACCAACCGGGGGCCAGCCACTACCCACCGGGGGCCACCCACTACCCACCAGGGTCACCCACTACCCACCGGGGCCACCCACTACCCACCAGGGCCACCCACTACCCACCAGGGCCAGCCACTACCCACCGGGGGCCAGCCACTACCCACCGGGGGCCACCCACTACCCACCGGGGGCCACCCACTACCCACCGGGGGCCACCCACTACCCACCAGGGCCAGCCACTACCCACCGGGGGCCAGCCACTACCCACCGGGGGCCACCCACTACCCACCAGGGTCACCCACTACCCACCGGGGCCACCCACTACCCACCAGGGCCACCCACTACCCACCAGGGCCAGCCACTACCCACCGGGGGCCAGCCACTACCCACCGGGGGCCACCCACTACCCACCAGGGTCACCCACTACCCACCGGGGCCACCCACTACCCACCAGGGCCACCCACTACCCACCAGGGCCAGCCACTACCCACCGGGGGCCAGCCACTACCCACCGGGGGCCACCCACTACCCACCGGGGGCCACCCACTACCCACCGGGGGCCACCCACTACCCACCAGGGCCAGCCACTACCCACCGGGGGCCAGCCACTACCCACCAGAGCCAGCCACTACCCACCGGGGGCCACCCACTACCAACCGGGGTCCAGGGCCAGCCACTACCCCACCGGGGGCCACCCACTACCCACCGGGGGCCAGCCACTACCCACCGGGGGCCACCCACTACCCACCAGAGCCAGCCACTACCCACCGGGGGCCACCCACTACCCACCAGAGCCAGCCACTACCCACCGGGGGCCAGCCACTACCCACCAGAGCCAGCCACTACCCACCGGGGGCCACCCACTACCCACCAGAGCCAGCCACTACCCACCGGGGGCCACCCACTACCCACCAGAGCCAGCCACTACCCACCGGGGGCCACCCACTACCCACCAGAGCCAGCCACTACCCACCGGGGGCCAGCCACTACCCACCGGGGGCCAGCCACTACCCACCGGGGGCCAGCCACTACCAACCGGGGGCCACCCACTATCCACCTCTTTTTTTTTCTTTTCTTTTTTTTTTTTGTCAACTTAGTCAGTGGTACATTAGTGCTGGGCTTTAGACCACCTGACCTATTCTTCCCCAAAGATGGCATCGGATTGAGTCCCTCGGTGTTGTCTGAACAATTGAGTCTTCAATTGTCTCTTGAAAGCAGAACGGGACTCAGCAGAACCAGAGTCTGGGACTTTGGTCCTCCATCTGGGAACAGCAGAGGAGAAGAGTCTGGCTGGAGGTTTAGAGCCGAGAGAAACCCTGGATCAGGGAGTCCAGGTAGGCCGGAGCCGTTCTTTTAAGTGTTTTGTAAGTGTTCTGTAAGCCAGGAGGAGAGATTTGAATTTGATCCTGGCTGCAACTGGAAGCCAGTGAAGGGAGAGGAACAGGGGAGGACCTGAGCTCTGCTGGGCTGGTTGAAGACCAGACCTGCTGCAGTCTGGATCCTCTGTAGAGGTTTGACTGGACCTGCAGGGAGACCCGCCAGCAGAGAGTTGCAGTAGTCAATACGTGACACCATGAGAGCCTGAATCACTCCCTCCCGCTCTGATTGGCCAGTCCCACACACAGCACCCCCTTCTGACTCCAGCCAGAGAAGCGCTCCAGCACCTGGACCGCTCCAGAACCTGGACCACTCCAGGACCTGGAGCGGTTCAGGTCCTGGACTGCTCCAGACCCTGGACCGCTCCAGGACCTGGCTGAAATGAAGAGTCAGAGCTGCTGTTCTGTCACCAGTTTTTACAGATCTCATTGTATTTCATTTTGCATCCCGGCAGCGTGATGAAGCAGCTTCATCATCCTCCCAGAAGCCGATCTGGACCTGAGTCTCCAGGCCCCGCCCACTGCCCTCTGCTGTGGAAATCAAAATATGGTCACCCTACAGCCTTTCTGGACCAGGACTCCCTTCCTCCGGTCCGCATGGACAGATGTGGACACATTCAGCCCACCGAACAGAAGACACCACAATCGTGGTTTTGATCCCTGCTGCTCAAGCCTGATTCTCCATTTGCTACGTCCTCCCATGCCTTTCCCAGCATTCCTTTGGTGCGAAGCCACACTCGGATCAAACATGTTGATAGAAAGTCTTTTTATTGGTAGCGTTGTTCTGGTAGCTGGGCTGCGACTAGCTGGTTAGCTTCCAGAGGGGATTCTTATGACTAGAACAGACTAGCTGTTACAGAATGTTACAGAGTATTAGAAGTAGAAGTATTTTAGTACGTATTTCACCAAGCGGGAAGTCCTGGAACGCCACCTCTGGCCTGGATGAGCTTCCAGCTGTCCCTGACTCTGCCCTCACAGGTTCTCAGCCTCAGCTCGGACCGTCCTCTGCTCGTCACTTCCTCTCTTCGTCTTTGGCGTCCAGGGCGGCACTAGGTGGGGCGGCGCTCAGTTGGTCGGCACGCGGCGGCGGCACGACTTTCCTCTCCAGGCGCGAGACTCGGTGCTTCAGCTTGCTGTGCGTGGCCTCGTGTTCGGCCAGCAGGCGGGCGTAGCGCGTCTGCAGGACGTCCAGAGAGCTGGACATCCGCTCCACCTTCTCCTCCATCTCCTTGGGGTCTGGACCTTGAGCTGCCACCTGCAGGAGCAGACCGGTTACTGCATCTGATGTGATCCCAGTGCCTTCTGTCATGAGAGGCATCAGGCAAAATGTCAGGCGAGACATCAGGCGAAACGTCAGGCGAGACGTCAGGCGAGACGTCAGGCGAAACGTCAGGCGAGACGTCAGGCGAAACGTCAGGTGAGGAGTCAGGCGAAACGTCAGGCGAAGCCATCAGGCGAGGAGTTAGGCGAAACATCAGGCGAGACGTCAGGCGAGGAGTCAGGCAAAGAGTCAGGCGAAACGTCAGGCGAGGAGTCCGGTGAAATGTCAGGCAAAACATCTGGCGAGAAGTCAGGCGAAACGTCAGGCGAGGAGTCAGGCGAAACGTCAGGCGAGGAGTCCAGTGAAACGTCAGGCGAGACGTCAGGTGAGACGTCAGCGAGGAGTCAGGGGAAACGTCAGGCGAGGAATCCGGTGAAACGTCAGGCGAGGAGTCGGGCGAGACGTCAGGCGAGGAGTCAGGCGAAACGTCAGGCGAGGAGTCAGACGAGACGTCAGGCGAGGAGTCAGGGGAAACGTCAGGCGAGGAATCCGGTGAAACGTCAGGCTAGGAGTCAGGCGAGACGTCAGGCGAGGAGTCAGGCGAAACGTCAGGCGAGGAGTCCGGTGAAACGTCAGGCAAGACGTCAGGCGAGACGTCAGGCAAGACATCAGGCGAGACGTCAGGTGAGGAGTCAGGTGAGGAGTCAGGCGAGACGTCAGGCGAGGAGTCAGGCGAAACGTCAGTCGAGACGTCAGGTGAGGAGTCAGGTGAAGCGTCAGGCGAGACGTCAGGCGAGGAGTCAGGCGAAACATCAGGTGAGACGTCAGGTGAGACGACAGGCGAGGAGTCAGGCGAGGAGTCAGGTGAAACGTCAGGCGAGGAGTCCGGTGAAACGTCAGGCGATGAGTCAGGTGAGATGTCAGGCAAGGAGTCAGGCGAAACGCCAGGCGAGGAGTCCGGTGAAATGTCAGGCAAAACATCAGGCAAGAAGTCAGGCGAAATGTCAGGCGAGGAGTCAGGCGAAACATCAGGCAAGACGTCAGGTGAGACGTCAGGCGAAACGTCAGGCGAGGAGTCAGGCAAAACGTCAGGCGAGGAGTCCGGTGAAACATCAGGCGAGGAGTCAGGCGAAACATCAGGCAAGATGTCAGGTGAGACGTCAGGCGAAACGTCAGGCGAGGAGTCAGGCGAAATGTCAGGCGAGGAGTCCGGTGAAACGTCAGGCGAGACGTCAGGCGAGACGTCAGGTGAGGAGTCAGGCGAGACGTCAGGCGAGACGGCAGGCAAGACGTCAGGTGAGTGTCAGGCGAAACGTCAGGCGAGGAGTCAGGGGAAACGTCAGGCGAGGAATCCGGTGAAACGTCAGGCGAGGAGTCAGGCGAGACGTCAGGCGAGGAGTCAGGCGAATCGTCAGGCGAGGAGTCCGGTGAAACGTCAGGCGAGACGTCAGGCAAGACGTCAGGCGAGACGTCAGGTGAGGAGTCAGGCGAAGCGTCAGGCGAGACGTCAGGCGAGGAGTCAGGCGAAACGTCAGTCGAGACGTCAGGTGAGGAGTCAGGTGAAGCGTCAGGCGAGACGTCAGGCGAGGAGTCAGGCGAAACGCCAGGCGAGGAGTCCGGTGAAATGTCAAGCAAAACATCAGGCAAGAAGTCAGGCGAAATGTCAGGCGAGGAGTCAGGCGAAACATCAGGCAAGACGTCAGGTGAGACGTCAGGCGAAACGTCAGGCGAGGAGTCAGGCGAAATGTCAGGCGAGGAGTCCGGTGAAACATCAGGCGTGGAGTCAGGCGAAACATCAGGCAAGATGTCAGGTGAGACGTCAGGCGAAACGTCAGGCGAGGAGTCAGGCGAAATGTCAGGCGAGGAGTCCGGTGAAACGGCAGGCGAGACGTCAGGCGAGACGTCAGGTGAGGAGTCAGGAGAGACGTCAGGCGAGACGGCAGGCGAGACGTCAGGTGAGGAGTCAGGCGAGACGTCAGGCGAGACGGCAGGCGAGACGTCAGGTGAGACGTCAGGCGAGACGTCAGGTGAGTGTCAGGCGAAACGTCAGGCGAGGAGTCAGGCGAAACGTCAGGCAAGGAGTCCGGTGAAACGTCAGGCGCGGAGTCAGGCGAGACGTCAGGCGAGGAGTCAGGGGAAACGTCAGGCGAGGAATCCGGTGAAACGTCAGGCTAGGAGTCAGGCGAGACGTCAGGCGAGGAGTCAGGCGAAACGTCAGGCGAGGAGTCCGGTGAAACGTCAGGCAAGACGTCAGGCGAGACGTCAGGCAAGACGTCAGGCGAGACGTCAGGTGAGGAGTCAGGCGAAGCGTCAGGCGAGACGTCAGGCGAGGAGTCAGGCGAAACGTCAGTCGAGACGTCAGGTGAGGAGTCAGGTGAAGCGTCAGGCGAGACGTCAGGCGAGGAGTCAGGCGAAACATCAGGTGAGACGTCAGGTGAGACGACAGGCGAGGAGTCAGGCGAGGAGTCAGGTGAAACGTCAGGCGAGGAGTCCGGTGAAACGTCAGGCGATTAGTCAGGTGAAATGTCAGGCGAGGAGTCCGGTGAAATGTCAGGCAAAACATCAGGCAAGAAGTCAGGCGAAATGTCAGGCGAGGAGTCAGGCGAAACATCAGGCAAGACGTCAGGTGAGACGTCAGGCGAAACATCAGGCAAGATGTCAGGTGAGACGTCAGGCGAAACGTCAGGCGAGGAGTCAGGCGAGACGTCAGGTGAGGAGTCCGGTGAAACGTCAGGCGAGACGTCAGGCGAGACGTCAGGTGAGGAGTCAGGCGAGACGTCAGGCGAGACGGCAGGCGAAACGTCAGGCGAGGAGTCAGGGGAAACGTCAGGCGAGGAATCCGGTGAAACGTCAGGCGAGGAGTCAGGCGAGACGTCAGGCGAAACGTCAGGCGAGGAGTCCGGTGAAACGTCAGGCGAGGAGTCAGGCGAGACGTCAGGCGAGGAGTCAGGGGAAACGTCAGGCGAGGAATCCGGTGAAACGTCAGGCGAGGAGTCAGGCGAGACGTCAGGCGAGGAGTCAGGCGAGACGTCAGGCGAGGAGTCAGGCGAAACGTCAGGCGAGGAGTCCGGTGAAACGTCAGGCGAGACGTCAGGCAAGACGTCAGGCGAGATGTCAGGTGAGGAGTCAGGCGAAGCGTCAGGCGAGACGTCAGGCGAGGAGTCAGGCGAAACGTCAGTCGAGACGTCAGGTGAGGAGTCAGGTGAAGCGTCAGGCGAGACGTCAGGCGAGGAGTCAGGCGAAACGCCAGGCGAGGAGTCCGGTGAAATGTCAAGCAAAACATCAGGCAAGAAGTCAGGCGAAATGTCAGGCGAGGAGTCAGGCGAAACATCAGGCAAGACGTCAGGTGAGACGTCAGGCGAAACGTCAGGCGAGGAGTCAGGCGAAATGTCAGGCGAGGAGTCCGGTGAAACATCAGGCGTGGAGTCAGGCGAAACATCAGGCAAGATGTCAGGTGAGACGTCAGGCGAAACGTCAGGCGAGGAGTCAGGCGAAATGTCAGGCGAGGAGTCCGGTGAAACGGCAGGCGAGACGTCAGGCGAGACGTCAGGTGAGGAGTCAGGAGAGACGTCAGGCGAGACGGCAGGCGAGACGTCAGGTGAGGAGTCAGGCGAGACGTCAGGCGAGACGTCAGGTGAAACGTCAGGCGAAACGTCAGGCGAGGAGTCCGGTGAAACATCAGGCGAGGAGTCAGGCGAAACATCAGGCAAGATGTCAGGTGAGACGTCAGGCGAAACGTCAGGCGAGGAGTCAGGCGAAATGTCAGGCGAGGAGTCCGGTGAAACGGCAGGCGAGACGTCAGGCGAGACGTCAGGTGAGGAGTCAGGAGAGACGTCAGGCGAGACGGCAGGCGAGACGTCAGGTGAGGAGTCAGGCGAGACGTCAGGCGAGACGGCAGGCGAGACGTCAGGTGAGTGTCAGGCGAAACGTCAGGCGAGGAGTCAGGCGAAACGTCAGGCAAGGAGTCCGGTGAAACGTCAGGCGCGGAGTCAGGCGAGACGTCAGGCGAGGAGTCAGGGGAAACGTCAGGCGAGGAATCCGGTGAAACGTCAGGCTAGGAGTCAGGCGAGACGTCAGGCAAGGAGTCAGGCGAAACGTCAGGCGAGGAGTCCGGTGAAACGTCAGGCAAGACGTCAGGCGAGACGTCAGGCAAGACGTCAGGCGAGACGTCAGGTGAGGAGTCAGGCGAAGCGTCAGGCGAGACGTCAGGCGAGGAGTCAGGCGAAACATCAGTCGAGACGTCAGGTGAGGAGTCAGGTGAAGCGTCAGGCGAGACGTCAGGCGAGGAGTCAGGCGAAACATCAGGTAAGACGTCAGGTGAGACGACAGGCGAGGAGTCAGGCGAGGAGTCAGGTGAAACGTCAGGCGAGGAGTCCGGTGAAACGTCAGGCGATGAGTCAGGTAAGATCTCAGGCAAGGAGTCAGGCGAAACGCCAGGCGAGGAGTCCGGTGAAATGTCAGGCAAAACATCAGGCAAGAAGTCAGGCGAAATGTCAGGCGAGGAGTCAGGCGAAACATCAGGCAAGACGTCAGGTGAGACGTCAGGCGAAACATCAGGCAAGATGTCAGGTGAGACGTCAGGCGAAACGTCAGGCGAGGAGTCAGGCGAGACGTCAGGCGAGGAGTCCGGTGAAACGTCAGGCGAGACGTCAGGCGAGACGGCAGGCAAGACGTCAGGTGAGTGTCTGGCGAAACGTCAGGCGAGGAGTCAGGGGACACGTCAGGCGAGGAATCCGGTGAAACGTCAGGCGAGGAGTCAGGCGAGACGTCAGGCGAAACGTCAGGCGAGGAGTCCGGTGAAACGTCAGGCGAGGAGTCAGGCGAGACGTCAGGCGAGGAGTCAGGGGAAACGTCAGGCGAGGAATCCGGTGAAACGTCAGGCGAGGAGTCAGGCGAGACGTCAGGCGAGGAGTCAGGCGAGACGTCAGGCGAGGAGTCAGGCGAAACGTCAGGCGAGGAGTCCGGTGAAACGTCAGGCGAGACGTCAGGCAAGACGTCAGGCGAGATGTCAGGTGAGGAGTCAGGCGAAGCGTCAGGCGAGACGTCAGGCGAGGAGTCAGGCGAAACGTCAGTCGAGACGTCAGGTGAGGAGTCAGGTGAAGCGTCAGGTGAGACGTCAGGCGAGGAGTCAGGCGAAACGCCAGGCGAGGAGTCCGGTGAAATGTCAAGCAAAACATCAGGCAAGAAGTCAGGCGAAATGTCAGGCGAGGAGTCAGGCGAAACATCAGGCAAGACGTCAGGTGAGACGTCAGGCGAAACGTCAGGCGAGGAGTCAGGCGAAATGTCAGGCGAGGAGTCCGGTGAAACATCAGGCGAGGAGTCAGGCGAAACATCAGGCAAGATGTCAGGTGAGACGTCAGGCGAAACGTCAGGCGAGGAGTCAGGCGAAATGTCAGGCGAGGAGTCCGGTGAAACGTCAGGCGAGACGTCAGGCGAGACGTCAGGTGAGGAGTCAGGAGAGACGTCAGGCGAGACGGCAGGCGAGACGTCAGGTGAGGAGTCAGGCGAGACGTCAGGCGAGACGGCAGGCGAGACGTCAGGTGAGACGTCAGGCGAAACGTCAGGCGAGGAGTCAGGCGAAACGTCAGGCAAGGAGTCCGGTGAAACGTCAGGCGTGGAGTCAGGCGAGACGTCAGGCGAGGAGTCAGGGGAAACCTCAGGTGAGGAATCCGGTGAAACGTCAGGCGAGGAGTCAGGCGAGACGTCAGGCGAGGAGTCAGGGGAAACCTCAGGTGAGGAATCCGGTGAAACGTCAGGCGAGACGTCAGGTGAGCATTCAGGTGAAACATCAGGCGAGGAGTCAGGCGAAACATCAGGCAAGCAGTCAGGTGAAATGTCAGGCGAGGAGTCAGGCGAAACGTCAGGTGAGCATTCAGGTGAAACATCAGGTGAGGAGTCAGATGAGACGTCAGGCGAAACATTAGGTGAAACGTCAGGCGAGGAGTCAGGCGAAACGTCAGGCGAGGATTCAGGTGAAACATCAGGCAAGGAGTCAGATGAGACGTCAGGCGAAACATCAGGTGAAACGTCAGGCGAGGAGTCAGGCGAAACGTCAGGCGAGGATTCAGGTGAAGCGTCAGGCGAGACATTAGGCGAGGAGTCAGGTGAAACATCAGGCGAGGAGTCAGGCGAAACATCAGGCAAGACGTCAGGTGAGACGTCAGGCGAAACGTCAGGTGAAACGTCAGGCGAAACGTCAGGCGAGGAGTCCGGTGAAACATCAGGCGAGGAGTCAGGCGAAACATCAGGCAAGATGTCAGGTGAGACGTCAGGCGAAACGTCAGGCGAGGAGTCAGGCGAAATGTCAGGCGAGGAGTCCGGTGAAACGTCAGGCGAGACGTCAGGCGAGACGTCAGGTGAGGAGTCAGGCAAGACGTCAGGCGAGACGGCAGGTGAGACGTCAGGTGAGTGTCAGGCGAAACGTCAGGCGAGGAGTCAGGCGAAACGTCAGGCAAGGAGTCCGGTGAAACGTCAGGCGCGGAGTCAGGCGAGACGTCAGGCGAGGAGTCAGGGGAAACCTCAGGTGAGGAATCCGGTGAAACGTCAGGCGCGGAGTCAGGCGAGACGTCAGGCGAGGAGTCAGGCGAAACGTCAGGCGAGGAGTCCGGTGAAACGTCAGGCGAGACGTCAGGCGAGACGTCAGGTGAGCATTCAGGTGAAACATCAGGCGAGGAGTCAGGCGAAACATCAGGCAAGGAGTCAGGTGAAATGTCAGGCGAGGAGTCAGGCGAAACGTCAGGTGAGCATTCAGGTGAAACATCAGGTGAGGAGTCAGATGAGACGTCAGGCGAAACATCAGGTGAAACGTCAGGCGAGGAGTCAGGCGAAACGTCAGGCGAGGATTCAGGTGAAACATCAGGCAAGGAGTCAGATGAAATGTCAGGCGAGGAGTCAGGCGAAACGTCAGGTGAGCATTCAGGTGAAACATCAGGCAAGGAGTCAGGTGAAATGTCAGGCGAGGAGTCAGGCGAAACGTCAGGTGAGCATTCAGGTGAAACATCAGGTGAGGAGTCAGATGAGACGTCAGGCGAAACATCAGGTGAAACGTCAGGCGAGGAGTCAGGCGAAACGTCAGGCGAGGATTCAGGTGAAGCGTCAGGCGAGACATTAGGCGAGGAGTCAGGCGAAACATCAGGCGAGGAGTCAGGCGAAACATCAGGCAAGATGTCAGGTGAGAGGTCAGGCGAAACGTCAGGCGAGGAATCAGGCGAAATGTCAGGCGAGGAGTCCGGTGAAACGTCAGGCGAGACGTCAGGCGAGAAGTCAGGTGAGGAGTCAGGCGAGACGGCAGGCGAAACGTCAGGCGAAACATCAGGCGAGACGTCAGGTGAGTGTCAGGCGAAACGTCTGGCGAGGAGTCAGGCGAAACGTCAGGCGAGGAGTCCGGTGAAACGTCAGGCGAGGAGTCAGGCGAGACGTCAGGCGAGGAGTCAGGGGAAACCTCAGGTGAGGAATCCGGTGAAACGTCAGGCGAGGAGTCAGGCGAGACGTCAGGCGAGGAGTCAGGCGAAACGTCAGGCGAGGAGTCTGGTGAAACGTCAGGCGAGACGTCAGGCGAGACGTCAGGTGAGCATTCAGGTGAAACATCAGGCGAGGAGTCAGGCGAAACATCAGGCAAGGAGTCAGGTGAAATGTCAGGCGAGGAGTCAGGCGAAACGTCAGGTGAGCATTCAGGTGAAACATCAGGCAAGGAGTCAGATGAGACGTCAGGCGAAACATCAGGTGAAACGTCAGACGAGGAGTCAGGTGAAGCGTCAGGCGAGACATTAGGCGAGGAGTCAGGCGAAACGTCAGGCGAAGATTCCGGTGAAACGTCAGGTGAGACGTCAGGCGAGACGTCAGGCGAAACAACAGGCGGAATGTCAGGAGACATGTCAGACGAGGAGTCAGGTGAAACGTCAGGTGGGTCTCAGGTCTGTCTCAGGTGAGGTCTCAGGTGCGGTCTCAGGTGCGGTCTCACGTGGGGGTTCAGGTGGGTCTCAGGTGGGTCTCAGGTGAGGTCTCAGGTGGGTCCCAGGTGGGTCTCAGGCCAGACCCACCTCCAGGTCCAGCAGGCCGTCCTTCATCAGGATCTGCCGGCCCTTCTCCTCCAGGATGGCCTTGGCGTCGGGGTACTCGGTGAGCGCCTCCATCAGGTCATCCTTGGAGAGGCAGAACAGGTCGGAGTAGCCGATGCTGCGGATGTTGGCGGTCCGCCTGTTGCCGGCCTTGCTGCCTGTTGGAGCAGAGATGAGGATCAGCGGTGCCCCCTGCTGGCAGCGGCCCGACCCCGGAGCGGCCCAACCCCCCGACCCCTGACCTTTGATGGCCAGGATGCTGATCTCGCCGAAGTAGCTGCCGTCGCTCAGGACCACGAACTGCGTGACGCCGTCGTCGGCCACCACGGCCAGCTTGCCCTCCTTGATGATGTACATCTCCCGGCCGATGTCGCCCTTCTTACAGATGTAGTCCCCGGGGCTGTACACCTGCGGCTGTAGCTTCAGCACCAGCTCCACCAGCAGCCCCGCCTCGCAGTCCGCAAAGATCCGCACCTGCACAGCCGCACCCGGCACACGGTTACACTCACAAAACACGTCACTCCATCAACAACATCATACAGTTACACACACAACAACAACAACGTCATACAGTTACACACACAACAACAACAACGTCATACAGATACACACACAACAACAACAACAACGTCATACAGATACACACACAACAACATCCACACCATCGGGCAGAAGCCTGCGGCCTGATAGGAACGGCAAACGGTGCACACAACCCAGTGGGACAGGCACTGCCTGGAAGAGCAGAGCCCCGACTAGGGCCTCCGTAGTGGACAACAGGCCGGTCAGATGTCTGCACATCTGCTTCTCAGAGCTCCGACTGGACACAAGAGCTCCGGCCGGCACGCCGCCCGCCCCATCCGGACGCCACCGGAGCCGTGAGGGGGCGAATAGACAGAGCGCGCAGCCACACGCTACGCCGTGGTAACGGCCAGCATAAACGCCGTCTTACGTAACACACACTGCAGCTCTGCTGCTGCCAGAGGTTCAAAGGGAGGCTGACACAAGCTCTCCAGCACCAGATGTAGATCCGAGGTGGGTGCCCGCGGCCTCCAGGGGGGGTGGGCCTCAGAGCCCTCCTGAGGAAAGCCCACACCAGAGTGTGGTCCACAATCGTGCCGCCTCCAACCATGCATGGCGGGCTGGCCCGCCACCGCACACACCCCCAGGGTGAACGGGGACCGGGCTATGTCCAAAGACTGCAAAAGTCCAGGACCACGAGGGACCGGGCAGGGCACTGGGTCCTCCCCTCGGCTGTTGCACCACCGTGCAACCAACCTCCACCACTATCAGACAGCCGCCGGTACAGGGTGCCCTAGCACCCGAGGCGGCTCGCCCGACAGGCTCCGAACAGCCAACGCCCCCTGAGGGGCAGCAAGTCGGGCCCCTCAGTCGCCAGGTGCAAGACAGAGATGGTGAGCAACCGGCGGAGCAGAGGAAACCAAGCCCGTGCCGGCCAGTAGGGGGCCACCAGCAGCAGTGTGTGTGTGTGTGTGTGTGTGTGTGTGTGTGTGTGTGTGTGTGTGTGTGTGTGTGTGTGTGTGCCCCTCTGAAGCACACTGATGGGCGTCGACCAAGGAGAGGGGCCAGCGGGAACGTCCACCGAAGGACTTGTGGCCAAGAGTGCACAAGCGCCTCGTGGCCCAGAGGCCAGTGGCTCACGGGGGGTTAGGAGGAAAGTAGCCACCTCCTAAGCACCCCCCAGTGCACATATGGAGGCACCACCCCCTGGTGGAGGATTCCAACAGGAGAGGGAGTCCGTCAGCGCGTTGAGGCCCCTGCAGGCACATGACCTGCAGGCCGGCCAGACAGGACGCCAACCGTCCACAACGCCACTGGGAGGCCTGCCATCACCAGACAGGCCTGCCCACGAAGCCCGGCTGATGCTACACCCAGTAGGGGAATGGACCCCCCGGCGGGGACTGCGGCCACCGCCCTAAGCTGGCCACGTAACACCACAAGCAGGGTCCGTACAAGCCTGGGAGAAGGCAAAGCACGGCTGTCACCAGCTAGAGGCTCCAGGCCGACACCAAGAGTGCGGCCCAGTAGGACAAGACGAGGCCAGGGCGATAAGCTGCAGGAAGGGGGCGCACGTCCTGCCCCCTTGCCAGAGGTGCCCTGCTCCAAAGCAGGCACCAATAAGCCAGAAGAACACAACAGTGCTTCCATTGGCAGCGCCCAAACCAACACTCATCGCGTAGCGACCGCCACCGCGGGGTCCTACTGCAGGGGAAGCAGCACATGCGGCCCATAACCGAGAGCCAGCCAACACTAGCCTTACTGCAATCAGCAAAGATCATGCCGACAAGCCAAGCGAGGCGCGCACAAACAGAGCTCCTTCCAGGAGGGGGACCGACTGCTCAGCAGCCCCCTCCTCCATCAGCCCCCACAGTAGCACCACCCACCAGATCCGGGGTGCAGTGCAAATCACCGGGCTAACAGCTCAGAGAGCCACCCCAGGCGGAGTGTGTAGCAGCCTCCTGCACCGTCCGCCCGCCCCGCGTTGCCACCCGCCGGGAACGGTGGGTGCACCCAACAAGTCAATACAACGGCAGTGCGACACGCTGGGGGAGGGGCGGACGCCACCTGCACAGCGGACGCCGTGTGATCAAGCCCCTGAAAGCCAGCTGAGGCCGTACGTGGGAGAGGGGACAGCCTCGCAGCGGCGCCCTCGTCGCTGTGCTGTCGGAGCGGTACCCGGCCAGAAGAAAAAGCAGCATACAAGAAGCAGAGGGAGGAGTGTGTCACCTGCACAGTCAGCCTCAATCACCGGCCAGCAAGCCAGCAGAGTCACATCCCGGAGAGGGACGGCTGCCCCCGGCAGCCCCCCTCCATCAGCTGCCACTAGGTCAACCACCAGGGGCGAGGGGGGGGGGGGGGGGGTGCGCAAACAGCACCCAGAAGGCCGTAGGACAACAACAATGCAGTAAGCTGAGGGAAGGCAGCCCACGCCGCCTGCACAGCAAACGCTAACCACCGGCCAGGGTCCCAGCTAAGGCCATGTCGAGGAGAGGGAACGGCTGCCCAAGCAGCTCCCTCCTTCAACAGCCTGCAAAGTGGCACCACCCTACAGCAGCGGGGGCGTGCATCGCACACCCGCCACCAATAGTGAAAGGGGGAAACTGAGGGGAAGGGGCCGTATGCCGCCCGCGAAGCAACGCAGAACACCAGGCCGTCCAGGAAGGGAAGCTCGACGGCTCCTTCCACCGTCTGCCACCGTGCCACCCGACAGCCAGGGCGGGGGCGAGCAATAGGCCAGAACAATGGCAGCGTGAGCAGCTGAGGGACGCCATAGCCGGCCCCACATCTGGCATATGCTCCAGGCCGGCCGCAGCCCCCCCCAGGCACAGCAGCTAGACTACACCCCCCGTTCCTCAGAAGGGGGGAGAGCGAGGACACCCCCAGCCAGCCAGCCCGCTGTGCCCAAGGCACGTAGCCACTGGCCATGCACAGGTTGTACAACAGCCCCTTCCTGAGGTGTACAGGACCAAGACAACTGGGACAGTGGTCGCGGCCATCATCCGCCTGTAGGGGGGGCACCCCAGGCAACACTGCAGTGAGAACCGTCCATCGCCAAACACGCAGTTCTCCCACCTCATATCACATCCTGTCCATGGAGGTTGAGGGAAGGGGGCGCACGCCGCCTGCACAACCAAACCAGACACCATCCACGACCAGCAGAGAGAGCGGCCACCAGACGACTGCTCTCTCTCCTCCTGCCTGACCGCACTGCCGCGTGCACGCAGTTGGTCAGAATAATAGCAGCGCAGAAGCTGAAGGAAGGGGGCGCACGCCACCTGCACAGCAACTGCAGCCGAGCCCGTTGGAGGACTGGGCACCCGGAGTAGGAGATGCTAGCACGGTAAGCCGAGGGAAGGGAGCATACGCCGCCTGCACGGCAAACGCAGAGTGTAAGCTGGCAGCCGGGCAGCACCACAATGGAAAAAAACAGTGGACCAGGGAAAGTCTATTCCAGGGTACTGGAGAGGAGGATCCGACCGATAGTTGAACCTCGGATTCAGGAGGAACAATGCGGTTTTCGTCCTGGTCGTGGAACAGTGGACCAGCTCTATACCCTCCATAGGGGCTCGAGGGCTCGTGGGAGTTTGCCCAACCAGTCCACATGTGTTTTGTGGATTTGGAGAAGGCATTCGACCGTGTCCCTCGTGGTGTCTTGTGGGGGGTGCTCCGGGAATACGGAGTCCGGGGCCCCCTGTTAAGGGCCGTCCGTTCTCTGTATGACCGGAGTAGGAGTCTGGTCCGCATTGCCGGCAGTAAGTTGGACATGTTCCCGGTGCATGTTGGACTCCGGCAGGGCTGCCCTTTGTCACCGGTTCTGTTCATCATTTTTATGGACAGAATTTCTAGGTGCAGCCAGGAGCTGGAGGGGGTCCGGTTCGGGGACCACAGGATTTCATCTCTGCTTTTTGCAGATGATGTTTTCCTGTTGGCTTCATCGAACCAGGACCTACAGCATGCACTGGGGCGGTTCGCAGCCGAGTGTGAAGCGGCAGGGATGAGGATCAGCACCTCCAAATCCGAGCCCATGGTCCTCAACCGGAACAAGGTGGCTTGCCCTCTCCAGGTAGGTGGAGAGACCCTAGCCCAGGTGGAGGAGTTCAAGTATCTTGGAGTCTTGTTCACGAGTGGGGGACGGATGGAGGTGAGATTGACAGGCGGATCGGTGCAGCGTCTGCAGTGATGCAGTCGTTGTATCGGTCCGTTGTGGTGAAGAGGGAGCTGAGCCGAAAGGTGAAGCTCTCGATTTACCGGTCAATCTACGCTCCCACCCTCACCTATGGTCATGAGCTTTGGGTCATGACCGAAAGGACAAGATCCCGGATACAAGCGGCCGAAATGAGCTTCCTCCGTAGGGTGGCTGGGCGCTCCCTTAGAGATAGGGTGAGGAGCTCAGTCACCAGGGAGGAGCTCAGAGTAGAGCCGCTACTCCTCCACATCGAGAGGGGCCAGCTGAGGTGGCTCGGGCATCTGTTCAGGATGCCTCCTGGACGCCTCCCTGGGGAGGTTGTCCGGGCATGTCCCACTGGGAGGAGACCCCGGGGAAGACCCAGGACACGCTGGAGAGACTATGTCTCTCGGCTGGCCTGGGAACGCCTTGGGATCCTCCCGGAAGAGCTGGAGGAAGTGTCTGGGGACAGGGAAGTCTGGGCATCTCTGCTGAGACGCGACCCGGCCCCGGATAAGCGGTTGAAGATGGATGGATGGATGGACCAGGGACGCTTGCTCCTCACTGCTCCACAGTGGTGCCATCAGTCAGGGTGTCGGGTGCCCGGGACGGTGGTGCGGGAAGCCGAGGGAAGGGGCGAATATGCAGCCTGCACGGCAAACCAAGTGGGCACGGGGGGAGAACGATCGCCCCACTGCTCCCGCGGGAGCGGCTCCACACACCAAGCAACAGGTGTGGGGAAAAGGACAGGGCGGCAGGCCAGAACGCCGGCCGCACAGCAACGTCCGCTACTTAGCACCAAGAACAGATGGCTATGCCGCCGCTCGCGCAGAACACGGAGCGGTCCGCCGCACAAATAGTGCAGACAGCACATTGGCATAACACCGCACCAGCAGACACACTGCAACCTGGTGGCAATCCGGCGGAAACACCGCAACCTGGTGTTGAGGGAACACCATAGCCTGGCATTGCAGAAACACCGCAGCCTGGCGGAAACACCACAACTTGGTGGAAACACCGCAACCTGGTGTTGCAGAAACACCGTAACCTGGCGTTGCGGACACACTGCAACCAGCATAAGCGCTGCAACCAGCGTAAGCGCAGCAACTAGCGTAAGTACTGCAACAACGGAAACACCGCAAGCGCCACAACAGCGGGACCACCGCAACCAGCGTCCTCGCACTTACTTCTAGAGGAATGGCGACACCACCATACACCAAGATGTGTATGTGTGGAGAAACACAGCAGGCCAGTGTGGGGGGGCGGGGCATACATGCTACCGGGGTGGGGCCATGCACACGCCCCCCCCCCCCCCCCCCCCCCCCCCCGTCCCCCCACACAAGCCTGCTGTGATTCTACAGCATACGCCCCCTTCCCCGCAGTTTCCCCCCTTCACTATTGGTGGCGGGTGTGCGGTGCACACCCCTGCTGCTGTTGTTCCGCGGCAGACCGTGGCGCCTTCTCAGCAGGAGGGTTCTGCTGTCTCAGCGCGGTGGCCGGGTGGGACACCCCCGTCCTCACCGTCTCTGTCTTGCACCTGGCAACTGAGGGGTCTGACTTGCTGCTGAGCAGCTGTTCGGAGCCTGTCGGGCGAGCCGCCTCGGGTGCTAGGGCGCCCTCTACCGGCGGCTGTCTGATAGTGGTGGAGGTTGGTTGCACAGTAGTGCAACAGCCATGGGGAGGACCCAGTGCCCTGCCCGGTCCCCCGTGGTCCTGGACTTTTGCAGTCTTTGGACATAGCCTGGTCCCCGTTCACCCTGGGGGTGTGTGCGGAGGTGGGACAGCCCGCCATGCATGGTCGGAGGCGGCGCGATTGTGGACCACACTCAGGTGTGGGCTTTCCTCAGGGGGGCTCTGAGGCCCACCCCCCTGGAGGCCGCGGGCACCCACCTCGGATCTACATCTGGTGCTGGAGAGCTTGTGTCAGCCTCCCTTTGAACCTCTGGCAGCAGCAGAGCTGCAGTGTAAGACGGCGTTTATGCTGGCCATTACCACGGCGTAGCGTGTGGCTGTGCGCTCTGTCTATTTGCCCAGCATGCCTCTGGTGGCGCCCAGACGGGGTGGGCGGCTCGCCGGCCGGAGCTCTTGTGTCCAGTCGGAGCTCTGAGAAGCTACATGGCCGCTGTGGCAGATGTGCAGACATCTGACCTGATCCTGGCACTTTAGGCAGCTCCGACCTCGAAGGTCACAAGGCTCCCAGCGACGGTGTATCACGATGACGTACAGGCTCATCCCGTCAGGTGTACAGGAACTGAACGCGAGAAGAAAAATAGGAGACGATTGGTGGGTGGAGCCCTGAACTCCTGGGTTCCTGTTGGTATACATACTCGAACTGCGCATGCGCGAAGGGAACATTCCGGTGCTTTAAGCACCGCCTCTGGCGGTCAGTAGGGATGAAATAGAACAGCAACCCACAATCACTTCATCAACGACGTCATACAGTTACACACAACATCGTACAGTAACACACACATCATCATACAGATACACACAATAACAACACCAACAAGCCGAGCAACCTGCAGCTGCAGTCGCACACAGCTACATCAAACAACCATGTCAGTAATCACAGCATAGACTCACAACACCCAGCAGAGACACCCAGACCGAGCGTCCACACTCCCAGCAGAGACACCCAGACCGAGTGTCCACACTCCCAGCAGAGACACCCAGACCGAGCGTCCACACTCCCAGCAGAGACACCCAGACCGAGTGTCCACACTCCCAGCAGAGACACCCAGACCGAGCGTCCACACTCCCAGCAGAGACACCCCCAGACCGAGTGTCCACACTCCCAGCAGAGACACCCCCAGACCGAGTGTCCACACTCCCAGCAGAGACACCCAGACCGAGTGTCCACACTCCCAGCAGAGACACCCAGACCGAGTGTCCACACTCCCAGCAGAGACACCCAGACTGAGTGTACGCACTCCCAGCAGAGACACCCAGACTGAGCGTCCACACTCCCAGCAGAGACACCCCCAGACCGAGTGTCCACACTCCCAGCAGAGACACCCAGACCGAGTGTCCACACTCCCAGCAGAGACACCCAGACTGAGTGTACGCACTCCCAGCAGAGACACCCAGACTGAGCGTCCACACTCCCAGCAGAGACACCCCCAGACCGAGCGTCCACACTCCCAGCAGAGACACCCCCAGACCGAGTGTCCACACTCCCAGCAGAGACACCCCCAGACCGAGTGTCCACACTCCCAGCAGAGACACCCAGACCGAGTGTCCACACTCCCAGCAGAGACACCCAGACCGAGTGTCCACACTCCCAGCAGAGACACCCAGACTGAGTGTCCACACTCCCAGCAGAGACACCCCCAGACCGAGTGTCCGCACTCCCAGCAGAGACACCCAGAGTGAGCGTCCACACTGACCTTCTTCAGAGTGTCCAGGTGGACGTTGATGGCGATCTCGGCCCTCAGCTTGTCTGGCAGGTACTTCAGAACCTCGCGCTCGTCCACCGCCTTCTTGTTGGTCCACAGGAAGTCGAACCACTTGATGACTCGTTTCTCTAAATCCTTGGTGACCTGTAGAACCAGGACCAGGGTTTTCAGGCAGAACCAGGACCAGGGTTTTCAAAAGAACCAGAACCAGAACCAGTATTTTCAACAGAACCAGATCCCAGGTTCAGTTTACCTGTGTTAGCTGCTGATTGACTGACGGTCTGACTGACTGACAGTCTGACTGACTGACTAACTGACTGACTGACTGACTGACTGACTGACTGACTGACTGACTGACTGACTGACTGACTGACTGACTGACTGACTGACTGACTGACTGACTGACGGTCTGACTGACTGACTGACTGACTGACTGACAGTCTGACTGACTGACTGACTGACTTACTGACTGATTGATGGTCTGACTGAGTGACTCACGGTCTGTCTAATTGATTGACGGTCTGACTGACTGATGGATTGACCGTCTGACTGACATTCTGACTGACTGACTGACTGACTGACGGTCTGACTGACTGATCGATTCACAGTCTGACTTAATGACTGATCGATTCATGGTCTGATTAACTGACTGACTGATTGACTGACGTCTGACTGACCTTCCTGAAGCTCATGTACTGCTTGATGGCGTCGATGCGAGCCTGGAAATCCGCTCTGGCTGCGTTCATGTTGGTGATCATGGAGCCGACGTTTCCCACGATGGTGGCGAAGATTAGCACCCCAACCTGGACCAGGACCAGAACACAGCAGAGCTCCACACAGTGGACACACTTTGATTGGCTGAGGACGACTGACACAGAACTCACCAGAAAGTCAGTGACCACAAAGAAGTACTCGGAGTTCTCCACAGGGGGCGGTGTTTCCCCGATGGTGGTGAGGGTCAGCGTGGACCAGTACATGCTGTAGGCATACTTCCTCACCAGGCGGCCAAACTCCGGGTCCGACGGGTCAGGATACACAAAGCGGTCTGCCCCAAAGCCTGATGGGTACAAGACGGGGCAGGTGAATCCAAGGGGTGGGGCTGAGGGTGAGGCTGAGGCTGAGGGTGACAGTGAGGGTGAGGCTGAGGGTGAGGCTGAGGCTGAGGGTGACAGTGAGGGTGAGGCCGAGGCCGAGGCTGAGGGTCAGGTGGTCAGGCGGTCGGGCGGTCAGCTGGTCAGGTGGTTGGTTGGGTGGTCAGGTATGTGGGTGGTCACGTGGTCAGACAGTCAGTGGGTGGTTGGTTGGTGTCAAGTCAAACTTGAGGTGGATCTGTCTAAAGAAATAAGGCAGGTTCAAAGAACAGGAGGCGGAACCTTCAGAGCAGGAGGCGGATCCTTCCTGAGACCTGCCGGACCTGAATCAGTGGAGCCCCAGCACAGGTGAGGCAATCAAGCAGACAGCAGCACCAAGCATCAGACAGAGACTGAACGCGATTGCTTGCAAACTCACCCTGCAGATTCAAAGCACCTACAAACACCAGAGAGGCAACCGGTAAGCAGCCGAGCTGTCTAAAAAACTGGTGGAATGAAGAGACACTGCGCACGGCGTTTAGTCCTGATTGCTGATTACCATCAATTGCGCTGTGTGTGAATGACTAGTGCTCATGTGTTGGTTATGTTTAAATATTTCACTTTGATTTGGGAATCTGCTTAATCATTATGAATTGGAAGCTTGATTTGGATTCAGCAGTAACTGGGTTGAGTTTCACAAATGTATTTGTAATTGCCATGGTTATTCTTTTGCAAATACTTTGATAGAATATGATTTGTGATTTTTTGAACAGAATTTAAATGTTTCCTTTTTTTTTCTCTTTGGAAGGTTTTTCACCTATGTCCAAATGTCAAGTGGCAAAACTGAATCCTGAAACCTGCACCTAAAAATAAAAGATGCAAAGAAGGACAAGCTGTTTGATCATTGAGTGAATCCGCTTCCTACAACTCTGAGTAGGTGACTCATCCCGTTCAAGTGGGGATTGCAGGGAAACCGAAGAGAACTTGACAGTGAAAAACCGGGAGACCGGGAAACGGCCAGCCAGGAGAGCAGAAGTCCGGGAGCTTCAGCTGGATCAGCTCGAAGAAAACCTGGAGTCCTGGTGGGAAACAAGCAAACAATCACCTTGGAGAAAGGCTTCACTAAGGAAGACATTCATCAAGTGTCAAAGAGTTGGACTTTTGTGAGTAACCAGCAGGTGGAGACATGGAGGGCCAAGTAAGTGGAAAAGCTGTGGAGCAACTTAAAGTTCAGAGGACAACAGCCAAGAGAATGTTTTCTCGCCTTGTTAACAGTATCATAAGAACATATGCTGACATGTCTGAAGAGGAGCTCAGAGACAGCTACAGTAAACTCACAATTGAGGCCAGGAAAGTCATGGAGGCCAATGATGATGTGGAGGCTGGACTTATTGCAGAGCTGGAGGCAGAGCTGGGCGCAGATGAAGAAGCTGTATTAACCAATCAGCAAAAAGCCGATCTGGAAAGAACTGCAAAAGAGTGCGAGCTGAAGCTAAAAGAGACAAAAGGCCTAATTCAGGAAATTTTGTGGTCCAACTTTGGAGGAATTGAGCTGTCTATCGCGGTCCAGGCAGCAGAGGAGGAGTGTGACCGTGTTGCTGCTGTTCAGCCAGACATCCGCCAGGAGGCGTATGAATTCAAGCTCGAACACCTGAAGGAACTGGCTAAGACTGCAAAAGAAGCGCACAGGCGGTGGCAGCGGTGGGTCCCCCCAGATGCACAGCATGAATTTCAATGCCGGCTAAAAGAGCTTGATCTCCGCATCCCCATATTGGTGTCCAAAAAGGCTGATGTCATACAGGCCAGGGTAAAGGACGAGGCTGGAAGACAAAATCAGTCATCTATGAACTCAAATAATTCCATCCCATCCATAAGGTTGAAATCATCAGCCCTCCCCAAGTTCACTGGCAACAAACGTAACTTTTACCGATGGAGGAAAGACTGGGATGCACTTCAAAAGCAGGGGGAGCCAACCGGCTCAAAGGAGGTGAAGAAGATTCAGCTGCTGGACAGCATCGATGAGAAAATCGTGAGAGATCTGCACCTCACCACTTACAACACTGCTGATGACATCTTCCGTGTCCTGGGTAATCGCTATGGTAACCAAACCTCCATCGCCATTGAAATTGTGGAAGAGTTACAAAAAATGCCAGCTGTCAGGAGTACTCAGCCACGGAAGATAGTGGAGCTGATTCAAGCTGTGGAGAAGGCACTTCAGGACCTGAGTGACCTTGGAAACACAGATGCTATCAAAAATCCTCTTGTCACAAAATCTATTGAAAGCAAACTTCCAGAAACTCTGAAAAAAGAATGGCTTGTATATGTTGCTGATAGAAGGAATGCCGTGGCACCAGAGAACCGATTCGACAGTCTGTTGGCATTCCTGAAAGAACAAGAAAGCATATATGAGCAGCTTGATCAGCTAAGGGAGGAGGAGCCAAGCAGGAGAGAGCCCAGGGTGGAGCCAAGACATGCCAGAACCAAGTCAACCAAGGCAGGTAGTGGGCCTGCAGGGTGTGTGGTTTGTGGGGACCCGAAGCACAGAATAAAAATTTACTTTTGTAAGCAGTTCCGGGGCCTAAAGCTGGCAGAGAGGAAAGCTGCTGTGAGGAAGTTGGGGGCATGCAGGGAGTGTCTCGAGGTCCATGATGACAGCACATCCTGCAAACCTGGGTTCCTGTGCAGAAACCAAGACTGCAAAGATGGAAGCTCTCCTGCACACCATTATTACCTATGCCCCAATGCTGAGGCGAAGAGGAATGGTGCATGTCAGAAAAGGAGCAAGTTTGGCCCAGAGGAGGACAAAAGCAGGAGGAGATACACAGAGGAGCAAGAAGAGTTCTTCAGTAAACTGTCACCTGAACTGGCAAAACAATGTAGAGATGTGTTCTCCAATGTGGCTTCCAGAGTCCTCAACACTGTAAAAGATCAGCCGGGCCTCTTAATGGAAAACGGGCTACAAGAGCTGCCGGTGGTAATGATGCTTCTAGAGGTTACAGCAAATGCTGGTCAAAAGATTGGAACATTAATTGATTTGGCGTCGGACACCAATTACATAACCCACAAAGCGGCAAGCAGGCTGAACCTCAGAAGTGAAGTAATCACACTAGTCATCCATGGAGTGGGGGGAATGAAGGCTTGTATTGAGACAAAGCGATACCTCCTTAAGATCCGAGTAAAGACCCCCAAAGGCACTCTCAAACAACACCAACTAGTTTGTTATGGTCTCGACAGCATTGCAGACATCCACAAGCATGTGACACCAAGACAGCTCCAAAGGTTCTTCCCAGAAGTGTCACTGGACGAGCTGGTGAGACCAAGAGAAATAAACCTGCTCATCAGCCACAGGGAAGGTCGACTAGCGCCACAGAGGGTCAAAGCCGTCGGGGACCTTGTGCTGTGGGAAGGCCCCCTGGGAAAGACTGTTAGAGGATCACACCCTCAACTCTTTGAAAAACTCACTGTGTCAGCCCATATGTCCAAGACACACTTTGCCAGATCAATGAGAGCAGCTGCTGTCAAGTATGAGGAGCTCACCAACAGAGACCCAGCGCAACCTCCTCCAAACAGCCAAATCCCCGTGCAGGCCCAGGAGTCGACGACTTCAGCCACCCATCGGGACTTCCTAGAGTGGTGGAGGTGGGACAGCATCGGTGCGGCATGTGAACCTAAGTGCGGAGGTTGCCGCTGTGGGAACTGTCAGCCAGGTGGTAAAGAAATGACCCTTGCTGAGGAGAGGGAGCTCGAGGTAGTCAGAGAAGGCCTCACTTATGTCATGGAGGACAGCCATAGCAAGGAACCACACTGGCATGCCAAGTACCCATGGCTAGAAGATCCTGCCTCTTTGCCAAACAATAGGAGAACCGTTGAGGCAACATTTCTCAGAACTGAAAAGCGACTGGCCAAAGAACCTGAGTGGAAGGCTGCCTATGCTGCACAAGTGCACGACATGGTCGATCGGGGGGCTGCAATCAAGTTGTCAAACAGCATGATCATCAACTGGGATGGGTCAATATGGTACGTGAGCCACCTCATTGCTCCCAACCCACACTCTATCACAACCCCTGTCAGGCTCGTCTGGAACAGCAGCCAAAAGTTTGGAGGTGTGAGCCTGAATGATCTGCTTATGAAAGGCCCAGATGTTCTCAACCAGATTTGTGCCGTCCTCCTCAGGTTCAGGGATGGAAGGTATGCTGCTCTGGGGGACATCAGAAAAATGTATAACTCAGTCTGGTTGGAAGACAGAGAGGTGCACCTGCACAGATTCTTGTGGCGTGACTCAGAAGACGAAGAAATGGGAGAGTATGCCATCACAAGAGTAAACATCGGTGATAAGCCAGCAGGGTGCATTGCGCAATTAGCAATGCGTGAAACTGCTAACCTTCCTTCTTTCACTCACCTTCAAGAGGAACGGCAAGTTCTCCAAGAAGACAGCTACGTAGATGACATCCTCACATCCCATGACAACCTAGACCGACTGAAAACCATCACCGCAAATGTGGAGCACATCCTCAAAGCTGGAGGGTTCAAGCTCAAGCCTTGGGTCTTTTCTGGGCAAAGTGGGAGGAAAGAGTGCAGTGACAGGTTGGAAGAAAAAGCAACAGGAACCATGATCCTACCAAACCAAATGCGTGATGACGACAACAAAGCGCTTGGTCTGAGCTGTATAGTAGAAGAGGACAAACTCCATGTCATGGTCGCGATCAACTTCTCAAAAAGAAAGCAAAAGATGCGACTTGGCCAGGATCTTCCTCTAGAGCAAATCAGTGCCCAGACGCCAAACCCCCTAACACGACGAGAGCTGCTCAGCCAAGTATCGGGGCTGTATGATCCACTCGGCCTGGTAACCCCTGCAAAACAGAAAGGAGCCATCCTGGTTAGGAGGGCATTCCAAGAGGCAAAGGGCAGCGGATATCCGGTGAAAGAGACATGAGACACAGCACTCTCAGATAACCTCAGGGAGGATGCAATAAAACTTTTTGAGGAGTACGTTCAGCTTGGCAAAGTCAAGTTCAACAGAGCACTGACTCCTCCAGGCTCCACTGGAAGGCCCACTGCGATCACTTTTTCTGATGGAAGTGAGCATGCATATGGGGCTGTAATGTACTTGAGATGGGACTCAAGCCAGGGCCCAATCATCAGATTGGTGGAATCCAAAGCCAAACTAACTCCCTTGGATCAAAGAGGTGAAGCTGTGAAAGCAGAGATGTGTGGAGCGGTGTTTGCCTCGCGGCTAAAGAAATACTTTGAACTTCACAGTCACATCCAAGTTGAGAAGTGGTACCATTTTGTAGATAGCCAGACCGTCCTTGGTGCTATTCAGCGGGACAGCTATGGCTATCAGACATTTTTTGCTAACAGGATCGGGGAAATTCAAAGCAACACAAGAATTCAGGACTGGTGGTGGATTTCTGGCTCACAGAACATTGCTGATAGAGTTACTAGAGGGGCCACTCCCCAGGATCTGGGTGAGGACTCAGAGTGGCAAAATGGTTCAGCATTTCTGAGCCTCCCAGTGGATGAATGGCCGATCCAGTCTGCCAAAGAACTTGCAGCCACAGCAAGAGAAAGTGTCAACAAGCTGCAAAAGAAGGCATTTGGTGCTGCACTTACAAGAGCAAAGGAAATGAGGCAAGAACCCAATCAGGACCCAAGACAAAGTCACAAAGAGAACCAAACAGAACAAAGGAGACCACCTGCAAGCTCAGTCATTCAGAGCCTAGTGGATGTCAAGCGATTCAGTGATATGGCTCGACTGGTCAAGACAGTTGCATTCATCTGGAGAGCAGCAAAGAAGTTTGTTAGACAAAATCAAACCACAGGCGATCCAAAGTGGGAGGCAGTCTCTTCAGCGGGTGTCATCATGGCAAGGGAACGGCAGGATGCTCTAAGAGACATTTTTCTTGCAGCACAAGAGGGTGCAAAGATCCCGAGAGCGACTTCAGACAGACTGGTAGTTTATAAGGACCAAGATTCTGGGCTGTTGGTTTGCGGGGGCAGAGTGCAGGTCTTCAAAGAAGATCAAATTGCTGTCCCCATCCTTCCCTATGAAGCCTGGGTTTCCACTCTGCTGGCTCGGGCGGCCCACAATGAGTCTCATGGCGGCGTGGCTGATACCCTTCTCAAAATGAGGAAGAAGGCATGGGTCATAAAGGGGAGGAAAATTGCTCAGAAGGTTGTTGATGGCTGCATGGTGTGCAGAAAGGCAAGAGCAAAGAGATGTCAGCAAGTAATGAGTGACTTACCGCCGGAGAGGACTGAGCCTGCTGCACCATTTGAATTTACATCCATTGACCTCTTTGGACCCTATCAGGTAAAAGATGATGTCAAGAAAAGAGTGACACTCAAGGTCTGGGGAGTTGTCTTTTGCTGCATGGCCAGTAGAGCTATCCACACAGAGCTAGTCAACACCCTGTCGACCGAGGGCTTCCTGATGGCCTATCAAAGGTTCACAGCTATCAGAGGGCATCCAAGGAAAATCTGGTCAGATCCAGGCACCAACTTTGTGGGCGCAAAGCCAGTCTTGGAGGAAATGTACAGATTCCTGGACGACCTGAACAGAGCGGACCTGGAGGAGACTGCAGCCAAAAACGGGACAGAGTGGATGTGGAAAATTCATCCAGCCGACTCTCCGCACAGAAATGGTGCTGCAGAAGCTGCTGTTCGCATCGTAAAGAGGGCGCTGCACAGTCTTGGGAAGGAGTTTTCACTCAGCTACAGTGAGTTCCAGACAACTCTTCAAATCGCAGCCAACCTTGCAAATGAGCGGCCAATCGATGCCAGGGTGCAGAGTCGAGAGGACTGCATTCATTACGTCACTCCTAACAGTCTCCTTCTCGGCCGAGCATCTCAGAGTGGGGACATCAAAACCTTTGACTTTTCCAGCTACCCCTACAAGAGGCTCAGAGCAATGCAGTCCGAGGTGACAAAGTTCTGGAGGAGCTGGAGCCAGCTCGCAGGTCCCAACTTATTCATCAGGAGCAAATGGCATACAGCGCAGAGAAACGTCACCATTGGAGATGTTGTCTGGGTAAGCGACCAAAATGCACTCAGAGGTCAATTCAAACTTGGCAGAGTCGTAAGCACAAACCCAGACAGAAAAGGCATCGTGAGGGACGTCAGCATCAGAGTTTTCCCAAGCTACTGCGTTCCCTTGACAACAGCCCTGACAAGGAAAACCACTCATCCAAAGGAAAGAGAGAAAATCCAACCCATCATCCTTCACAGGGATGTCAGGCGACTCATCGTCTTACTGCCTGCAGAGGAACAGTTCTGAATGTCAGCGAACATTCTTGCGACCACCAAGTTTGCCCCTAAAGCATGCGAACTCCCTAGTGTTTCCATAGGAAGATCGAGTGGGAGGTGTCAAGTCAAACTTGAGGTGGATCTGTCTAAAGAAATAAGGCAGGTTCAAAGAACAGGAGGCGGAACCTTCAGAGCAGGAGGCGGATCCTTCCTGAGACCTGCCGGACCTGAATCAGTGGAGCCCCAGCACAGGTGAGGCAATCAAGCAGACAGCAGCACCAAGCATCAGACAGAGGAAGCAACCAAGCAGACAGCAGCACTAAGCGTCAGACAGAGGAAGCAACCAAGCAGACAGCAGCACCAAGCATCAGACAGAGGAAGCAACCAAGCAGACAGCAGCACCAAGCGTCAGACAGAGACTGAACGCGATTGCTTGCAAACTCACCCTGCAGATTCAAAGCACCTACAAACACCAGAGAGGCAACCGGTAAGCAGCCGAGCTGTCTAAAAAACTGGTGGAATGAAGAGACTGCGCACGGCGTTTAGTCCTGATTGCTGATTACCATCAATTGCGCTGTGTGTGAATGACTAGTGCTCATGTGTTGGTTATGTTTAAGTATTTCACTTTGATTTGGGAATCTGCTTAATCATTATGAATTGGAAGCTTGATTTGGATTCAGCAGTAACTGGGTTGAGTTTCACAAATGTATTTGTAATTGCCATGGTTATTCTTTTGCAAATACTTTGATAGAATATGATTTGTGATTTTTTGAACAGAATTTAAATATGTTTCCTTTTTTTTTTCTCTTTGGAAGGTTTTTCACCTATGTCCAAATGTCAAGTGGCAAAACTGAATCCTGAAACCTGCACCTAAAAATAAAAGATGCAAAGAAGGACAAGCTGTTTGATCATTGAGTGAATCCGCTTCCTACAACTCTGAGTAGGTGACTCATCCCGTTCAAGTGGGGATTGCAGGGAAACCGAAGAGAACTTGACAGTTGGTCAGCTGGTCAGGTGGTCAGGTGGGTGGTCAAGTGGTCAGGTGGTTGGTTGGGTGGTCTGGTGGGTGGGTGGTCAGGCGGTCAGCTGGTCAGGTGGTCAGGTGGTTGGATGGGTGGTCAGGCCGTTGGGCGGTCAGCTGGTCTGTTGGTCAGGTGGTCAAGTTGGTCAGGTGGTCAGGTGGGTGGTTGGTTAGTCAGGTGGTCAGGTTGGTTGGCCAGGTGGTCAGGTGGTTGGTTGGGTGGTCAGGTGGGTGGTCATGTAGTCAGGTGGTCAGGTGGTTGGTTGGGTGGTCAGGTGGGTGGTCAAGTGGTCAGGTGGTCAGGTGGTTGGTCAGGTGGTCAGGTGGTCATGTGGTCAGGTGGTTGATCAGGTGGTCAGGTGGGTGTTTGGTTGTTCAGGTGGTCAGGTGGGTGGTTGGTTAGTCAGGTGGGTGGTCCGGTGGTCAGGTGGGTGGTTGGTTAGTCAGGTGGGTGGTCCGGTGGTCAGGTGGGTGGTTGGTTGGTCAGGTGGTCAGATGGGTGGTTGGTTAGTCAAGTGGGCAGGTGGGTGGTCAGGTGGTCAGGTGGGTGGTTGGTTAGTCAGGTGGTCAGGTGGTTGGTCAGGTGGTCAGGTGGTCATGTGGTCAGGTGGTTGATCAGGTGGTCAGGTGGGTGTTTGGTTGTTCAGGTGGTCAGGTGGGTGGTTGGTTAGTCAGGTGGGTGGTCCGGTGGTCAGGTGGGTGGTTGGTTGGTCAGGTGGTCAGATGGGTGGTTGGTTAGTCAAGTGGGCAGGTGGGTGGTCAGGTGGTCAGGTGGGTGGTTGGTTAGTCAGGTGGTCAGGTGGCCCGGCACACAGACAAACAGTCCCACCGATGGCCTTGGAGAAGCTGTAGTAGAGGCAGGCGTTCCAG
The DNA here is from genome assembly GCF_902148845.1 of Salarias fasciatus. Taxonomy (NCBI): domain Eukaryota; kingdom Metazoa; phylum Chordata; class Actinopteri; order Blenniiformes; family Blenniidae; genus Salarias; species Salarias fasciatus. The sequence goes on along the minus strand of NW_021941386.1, from coordinate 37,217 downwards.
TGGATGATGATGACGATGTACATGACCAGGTTGGAGATGCGGAGAGCGTTGGGGTAGTTGGTCCTCGTCTCCGTCCGCTGGAAGAACTCCAACATCCTGCAGGACGAGCTGCATTAGCGCCTCCTGCTGGCCTGAGAGAAACCTCCGGCTGTATTCCGGCGGCCGTCCCGCTGCGCCGGGCCCACCTGTTGAAGCGCAGCAGCTTGTTGAGCCGGATCTCGGGGTACTTGGTTCCGACCAGCAGGTAGAGAACGTCGGTGGGAACCATGGACGCCACGTCCAGCCGGAACTGGAAGCTCTTCATGTAGCGCTCCCTCAGCTTCAGCTCGTCCTTCACCAGCAGGCCCTGCTCCAGGTAGCCTGCAGCGGGAGACGGGTGTGTGTGTGTGTGTGTGTGTGTGTGTGTGTGTGTGTGTGTGTGTGTGTGTGTGTGTGTGTGTGTGTGTGTGTGTGTGTGTGTGTGTGCATCTGTTTACCAGTCCTGGTTCTGAACACCATGTCAGCGATGTAAAGGGAGTCCGACAAAAAATCCAAGATGAACCACAGGAAGAGGTAATCAGACTGTAGCTCCTCAAAGCAGGCTCTGTAAACAACAACAACAACAACAACACAACAGACTGTAGCTCCTCAAACCAGGCCCTGTAAACAACAACAACACAACATCAGACTGTAGCTCCTCAAAGCAGGCTCTGTAAACAACAACAACAACACAACATCAGACTGTAGCTCCTCAAACCAGGCCCTGTAAACAACAACAACACAACATCAGACTGTAGCTTCTCAAAGCAGGCCCTGTAAACAACAACAACAACACAACATCAGGCTGTAGCTTCTCAAAGCAGGCCCTGTAAACAACAACAACAACAACAACAACAACAACAACAACAACAAAAACAACAACAACAACAACAACAACAACACAACATCAGACTGTAGCTCCTCAAAGCAGGCCCTGTAAACAACAACAACAACAACAACAACACAACATCAGACAGTAGCTCCTCAAACCAGGCCCTGTAAACAACAACAACAACAACAACAACAACAACAACAACAACAAAAACAACAACAACAACAACAACAACACAACATCAGACTGTAGCTCCTCAAAGCAGGCTCTGTAAACAACAACAACAACAACACAACATCAGGCTGTAGCTCCTCAAAGCAGGCTCTGTAAACAACAACAACAACAACACAACATCAGACTGTAGCTCCTCAAAGCAGGCTCTGTAAACAACAACAACAACAACAACACAACATCAGACTGTAGCTCCTCAAACCAGGCCCTGTAAACAACAACAACACAACATCAGACTGGAGCTCCTCAAAGCAGGCTCTGTAAGCAACAACAACAACAACAACAACAACAACAACAACAACAACAACAACAACACAACATCAGACAGTAGCTCCTCAAACCAGGCCCTGTAAACAACAACAACAACACAACATCAGGCTGTAGCTTCTCAAAGCAGGCTCTGTAAACAACAACAACAACACAACATCAGACTGTAGCTCCTCAAACCAGGCCCTGTAAACAACAACAACACAACATCAGACTGGAGCTCCTCAAAGCAGGCCCTGTAAACAACAACAACAACAACACAACATCAGGCTGTAGCTTCTCAAAGCAGGCTCTGTAAACAACAACAACAACAACAACAACAACAACAACACAACATCAGGCTGTAGCTTCTCAAAGCAGGCTCTGTAAACAACAACAACAACAACAACAACAACAACAACAACAACACAACATCAGGCTGTAGCTTCTCAAAGCAGGCCCTGTAAACAACAACAACAACAACAACAACACCACAACATCAGACAGTAGGGACGGGGACGGGGCTACAGGACACAGGGACGGGGTTGTGATTACAGGACACAGGGACGGGGACGGGGCTACAGGACACAGGGACGGGGACGGGGCTACAGGACACAGGGACGGGGACGTGATTACAGGACACAGGGACGGGGACGGGGCTGCAGGACACAGGGACGGGGACGTGATTACAGGACACAGGGACGGGGACGGGCTACAGGACACAGGGACGGGGACGAGGCTGCAGGACACAGGGACGGGGACGGGCTGCAGGACGACCAGCAGGACCAGGGTACCTGGCGATGATCAGCGTCCAGTTGTACATGACAGGGACGGTGATGATGAACAACCAGTGATAGTAACTGTTTCCTGCAGGATCAAAGACTGTGATCTCCTGAGGACTGAGGACACAGAGACAGAGACAGAGACGACGACAGGGACAGAGACGAAGACAGGGACAGAGACGGAGAGAGAGGCAGAGACAGAGACAGAGACAGAGGCAGAGACAGAGACAGAGACAGAGACAGAGACAGAGGCAGAGACAGAGACAGAGACAGGGACAGACAGAGACATTGTGGATCAGGGACATTGTCTCTGTTCCTGCAGGTCTGACTGGTCCAGGATATTGAAGCCATACGGTTGCTCCTTCTTCTCCTTCTCCTTCTTCTCCTTCTCCTCTTTCTCCTTCTTCTCCTTCTCCTCTTTCTCCTTCAGTTTTCTCTCCTTCCTCTCCTTCTTCTCTTGTCTTTCCTTCCTGGGACACAGACATGACATGGTGTCCATCCGTCCTGTGCTGACCAGTTGAAATGTTCTCAGGTGAGACTCACTCCTTCTTCTCCTTTCTCTCCTTCTTCTCTTTCTTCTTCTTCTTCTTTGTCTCCTCACTGAAAGACAGGAAGTCCTGCTGCTGTCTCACTTCCTGTTTCCTCATTGGAAACATGTCGTCATGTGGCGGTTTGACGGCTTCAGATTATCACATGACCACACTGTCCCTTCAGATTATCAACTCAGACAATCAGATTAACACTTCAATCAGATTAACACTTCAATCAGATTAATACTTCAATCAGATCAACACTGCAGACAATCAGATTAACACGTCAGACAATCAGATTATCAACTCAGACAATCAGATTAACACTTCAGAGAATCAGATTATCAACTCAGACAATCAGATTAACACTCCAATCAGATTAACATTTCAATCAGATTAACACTTCAATCAGATTAACATTTCAATCAGATTAACACTTCAGACGATCAGATTAACACGTCAGACAATCAGATTATCAACATAGACGATCAGATTAACACTTCAGAGAATCAGATTATCAACTCAATCAGATTAACACTTCAGGTAATCAGATTCTCACATTCAGATTGAGACCAATTCTCACGCGAAAACAATCAACAAATGCAAAATTCATCAATCTACATGGAAAGTGTGTGTGTGTGTGTGTGTGTGTGTGTGTGTGTGTGTGTCTCACTCGTCCTCGTTGTTATTACTGTTGTTGATGTTGAACAAAGTCCCGGCAGAACCTCTGAAACACAAAAACATCCATCATCCATCCACCGATCCATCCATTCATCATCCATCCATCATCCATCCATTCATCATCCATCCATTCATCATCCATCCATTCATCCTTCATCCATCTATCATCCATCATCCATCCATCTACCCACCCATCCATCCACCCATCCATCCATTCATCATCCATCCACCCATCCATCCATCATTCATCCATTCATCATCCATCCATTCATCATCCATCCATTCATCCTTCATCCATCTATCATCCATCCATCTATAGCTTATGTTGATTGCTCACTAAATGAACACATGAATCAGCTGAAGCAGCGGGGTGTAAAGTCTGACCTTCGCTGCTCCGGTGCCTCCTGCAGGACGATGGTGGGCGGAGCTAAAGGAGCAACGGTTGCCATGGAGACGGCTGGTCACAAACAGCTGGCAAGTCTGCGGAACGGAGAGGTTTAACAGACTGTGAGGGGGTGGAGGAGGGTGGAGGGGGGTCCAGGAGGGTGGAGGGGGGTCCAGGAGGGTGGAGGAGGGTCCAGGAGGGTGGAGGGGGGTGGAGGGGGGTCCAGGAGGGTGGAGGAGGGTCCAGGAGGGAGGAGGAGGGTCCAGGAGGGTGGAGGAGGGTCCAGGAGGGTGGAGGGGGGTCCAGGAGGGTCTAGGAGGGTCCAGGAGGGTGGAGGAGGGTCCAGGAGGGTGGAGGGGGGTCCAGGAGGGTCTAGGAGGGTCCAGGAGGGTGGAGGGGGGTCCAGGAGGGTGGAGGAGGGTCCAGGAGGGTGGAGGAGGGTCCAGGAGGGTGGAGGGGGGTCCAGGAGGGTGGAGGAGGGTCCAGGAGGGTGGAGAAAGGTCCAGGGGGGTCCAGGAGGGTCCAGGAGGGTGGAGGAAGGTCCAGAAGGGTGGAGAAAGGTCCAGGGGGGTCCAGGAGGGTGGAGGAAGGTCCAGAAGGGTGGAGAAAGGTCCAGGGGGGTCCAGAAGGGTGGAGGAAGGTCCAGGGGGGTCCAGGAGGGTGGGGGAGGCTGTAGTTGGGTGGAGCCAGTCTCACCTGTCAGGTAATGATCCAAAGCTGGATGGACTCCGTCTAAATTCAATAATTTCCAATCAAACTCCGTGCCATGAAAATTCAGAGACACAGGACAGAGGGGACAGACAGGACAGAGAGGACAGACAGGACAGAGAGGACAGACAAGACAGACTGGACAGAAAGGACAGAGAGGACGGATGGGACAGAGAGGACATGGAGGACAGAGCAGCTCTAACTTACTGAGGCAGTCTCACCTGCAATCCTGACAGGATTAATGGGATTATAGCAGAATGAGAGAGAGAGGGAGAGAGAGAGAGAGAGAGAGAGAGAGAGAGAGAGAGAGGGAGAGGGAGAGAGAGAGGGAGAGAGAGAGAGAGAGAGAGAGAGAGAGGGAGAGGGAGAGAGAGAGAGAGAGAGAGAGAGAGAGAGAGAGAGAGAGGAGAGAGAGAGAGAGAGAGAGAGAGAGAGAGAGAGACCAGAGCAAACTGGAAACATATTGAGCCCTAAACAGAGAATACCTGGAGGCAGAATACCTGAGGGGTACCTGAGGTCCTGGACCAGGTCCTGGATCTCCTGAGACTGAGACCGACCCACAGCTCAGGAGGTCCTGGACCAGATACAGGCTCAGCCAGCACAACCTGGACCCCCTGAGAGGACAGACTGTCCCCCCACACAGGGTCAGGTGGAGACCGCCTGCCCCCTGGACCAGGACCTCAGGGACCCCTACTGCCCCTCATCTCACACACACACACACACACTCTGCCTGTCAGACCGGCCTGCTGTGGGGAGCAGCAGAGCGAAGCTGCAGGTCTGAGGAGACGGACCGGAGGACTGAAACCTCCATGAACCCGAGGACAGACCGGGACCAGGACCAGGACCAGGACCAGGACCAGGACCAAGACCGGGACCGGGACCAGGACCAGGACCAGGACCGGGACCAGGACCAGGACCAAGACCGGGACCAGGACCAGGACCAGGACCAGGACCAGGACCGGGACCGGGACCAGGACCAGGACCAGGACCAGGACCAGGACCAAGACCGGGACCAGGACCAGGACCAGGACCAGGACCAGGACCAGGACCGGGACCAGGACCAGGACCAGGACCAGGACCAGGACCAAGACCGGGACCAGGACCAGGACCAGGACCAGGACCGGGACCGGGACCGGGACCAGGACCAGGACCAGGACCAGGACCAGGACCAGGACCAGGACCAAGACCGGGACCAGGACCAGGACCAGGACCAGGACCAGGACCAGGACCATCTCCTCCTGTGAATGAGGCTGTGTCCAGCACAGGGACCTGGTCCTGCATCTGTATATAAAAATATCACTGTGATCACCTTACAGCCCCACTGCACTCTGGGACTTCCAGCATGCAGGAAGTACAGAGACGACGTTTCTCTTCTGCTTCTTCTTCCTTCCTGTTTCGCAGCGTTTTCCCTCCAGTGTGTTAAACTGCTGAGTGTTTTATGTAACGCTTTGGCAACGAGAATGTGTGTGTGTCATGACAATAAAGCTTTGAATTGAACTGAGAGAGAGAGAGAGAGAGAGAGAGAGAGAGAGAGAGAGAGAGAGAGAGAGAGAGAGAGAGAGAGAGAGAGAGAGGGAGGAGGGGAGCAGATTAACTCTACTGCTGAGTCAGCATCTCAGTGATCAAACAGACCAGCTGATTGTGAAAGTCTCTGTCTCCGTCTTCCTGTCTCTGTCTGTCTTCTTGTCTCCATCTCAGTGTCTGTCTTCCTGTCTCTGTCTCAGTGTCTGTCTTCCTGTCTCTGTCTCAGTGTCTGTCTTCCTGTCTCTTGTCTCAGTGTCTGTCTTCCTGTCTCTTGTCTCAGTGTCTCTGTCTTCTTCTCTTTCCGTCTGTATCTTTGTGTCTCTGTGCGACTCGGT
>NW_021941386.1:0-30445 GCF_902148845.1 Salarias fasciatus | reverse complement strand
GGGGGGACGGGGAGACGGGCGGAGACGGGGGGAGATGGGAGATGGGCGGAGACGGGCGGAGACGGGGGGAGACGGGGGAGATGGGGAGACGGGGAGACGGGCGGGAGACGGGCGGAGACGGGGGAGACGGGGGAGACGGGGGGAGATGAGGAGACGGGCGGAGACGGGGGGAGATGGGGGGAGATGGGGAGACGGGGAGACGGGGGGAGATGAGGAGACGGGCGGAGACGGGGGGAGACGGGCGGAGACGGGGGCAGGCAGACAGGAGGGGACTGACAGGTGGAGGCTGACAGGTGGAGACAGGCAGGTGGAGATTCAGGGTGGAGACAGACACTCTCAGCCAGAGGGGGACGGAGTGACCTGTCTTCCTGTGCCTCACTCTGATTGGCTGCAGGGTTCTTTGGAAGTCCCCTCCCCTCCCCCGAGCCCTTTGCTTCCAGCGAACTCGGTTACTATGGAAACGGCACAAGCAGCCCCTCCTCCCCCTCCTCCACATTGTCCGTGTCTTCTCCGTCCTCCTCGTCCTCCCCTGCGCTGGACGGCGTCTCCCAGCAGGCCGTGCGCTCCTCTCCGGCTCCGCCCACCTCCGGTCCCTCCACCCAGCCACCGGATTGGCTGAACTCCGTGACATCGCTGACTGGCGTCATTCCTCTCGCCACCACCGGCTCGCCTGACACAGGTACGCGCCGAGCCGCCCGGAGGGCTCACGTCCGGGCGAGTGTGTTCGATTCCCAGCAGTGTGACCTGTGTGTGTGCAGCCTGCCAGCTGATCACTGAGCCACAGTGTCACATGCTGCCGTACAACCACACCTGGCTGGCGTCCTCTGCTGCCGTGGTGAGGAGCTCCGAGGTGGACATGCTGCTCAGGTACACACACACACACACACACACACACACACACACACACACACACACACACACACACACACTGCTGTGTCTTGCAGGTTCTTCAGCTACCTCAGCAGGCTCTCCTGCTACAGACACATCCTGCTGTTCGGCTGCTCGCTGGCGCTGCCGGAGTGTGTGTCTGCTGACGGCGTTCAGGACAGGTGACGGACGCACACACACGCACGCACACACACACGCACACACACACACACACACACACACACACACACACACACACACACACACACGTCATTTTCAAAAACAACACACACACCAGAAGAAAACTGTAACGGGGAGACTATCAGTGGTGGGCCGTCAGGGCCTGCAAAGCCTTCTCTGCTGGCCTAAAAAGTATCTGAATTACAGACTGATGTAAATTATATTTTGTCCATAAATACTTACTAAATGATTCCAAACGGTATGTTCCGGTTCCTTTCATAGTTCTCCCGTGGTCGCGCTGCTTCCAGACATGTTTTTTTTCATATTAAATCATTTAACCAATCAGATTTCAGGCATCATCTGTTGCTAGGGTCAAAGAAATCTGCCTGAGGCCTTCACTGTCCGTTCTGATGGCGCAGTGAAGTAAAGTGAAGCGTCAAACAGACAGCTGCTTCAACCAATCAGATTTCGAGTTGGCGACTCAGCGCCTTCTAGCTTCTAACAACAGCAGATCCAGGCCCTCTGATTTACATTCACCAAGAGATACAGTAGGGGGCGCTATGCACCTAAGTTGTTGGTCGCCTACCTCAATTATTCCAAAGAAGAAGAAGAAGAAGAAGAAGAAGACCTGAAGAGAAATAAAACTTATGCCAGAAATCCCACAGGACAGCTGGACTTTCAGCCCTGGCTTTATGGAACTGAAACACGGATAATCTATATGACAGAGCAGTTGAACTCTTTTTGAGGAAGGAAAGGAGGATGGATTTTGTTTACAAATAATCGGGATTTTGGTGAGTAAAATGTTCCTCTTTTCCTGAATAATATTGCTGTTTTGTTAAGTTGTTGATGCTCATTGTATGTGCACAGATTTATTCTGGCTGCACAAGTATCTATCTGCTGTGCAACAACTCTTTATGTGCATATCTGCATGATAAGAGTTTTTTATAGACATAAAATAGTAATTGAGAGGTGGATTGGTTCAGGCGGATCTGTTCTGAAGGCCTTAGTGTGAAATGCACGGTCCGCCACTGGAGACTATAGAGGCGGAGCCTCAGCAGCTCTGCCTTTCTATTGGTGCTCAGACCAGGAAGTGAAGTCACAAACATCTGGGGAGAATCTGGAAGAAAGCTGAGCACCGGACAGGAACTACAGCACAGGACTGTAGGACGACTGTAGGCAGACTGTAGACAGACTGTTGGTAGACTGTATGAGGACTGTAGGACGACTGTAAGTAGACTGTTGGTAGACTCTTGGACGACTGTAGGCAGACTGTAAGCAGACTGTTAGACGACTGTAGGCAGACTGTTGGTAGACTAAGCAGACTGTAGGACAAATGTAGGCAGACTGTAGGACGAATGTAGACAGACTGTAAGCAGTCTGTAGGACAACTGTAGGCAGACTGTGGGTAGACTGTAAGCAGACTGTAGGACAACTGTAGGCAGACTGTTGGACAACTATAAGAATACTGTTGGTAGACTGTAGGCAGACTTTTTAGACTGTAGGACGATTGTAGACAGACTGTAGGCAGACTTTTTAGACTGTAGGACGATTGTAGACAGACTGTAGGCAGACTCTTGGACGGCTGTAGGCAGACTGTAAGCAGACTGTTAGACGACTGTAGACAGACTGTTGGACGACTGTAGGCAGATTGTTGGTAGACTGTAGGATGAATGTAAGCAGATTGTTGGTACACTGTAGGCAGACTGTATGACCACTGTAGGCAGACTGTTGGACGACTGTAGGCAGATTGTTGGTAGACTGTAGGATGACTGTTTGCAGATTGTTGGTAGACTGTAGGACGACTGTATGCAGATTGATGGTAGACTGTAAGCAGACTGCAGAATGACTGTAGGCAGACTGTTGGACAACTGTACGCAGTTTGTTGTTAGACTGTAGGCAGACTGTTTTTAGACTGTAGGACGATTGTAGACAGACTGTAAGCAGACTGTAGGCAGACTCTTAGACGACTGTAGGCAGACTGTAAGCAGACTGTTAGATGACTGTAGGCAGATTATTGGTAGAATGTAAGCAGACTGTAGGACGACTGTAGGCAGATTGATGGTAGACTGTAGGCAGACTGTGGGTAGACTGTAAGCAGACTGCAGAACGACTGTAGGCAGACTGTTGGATGACTGTATGCAGATTGTAGGTAGACTGCAGGCAGACTGTTTTTAGACTGTAGGACGACTGCAGACAGACTGTTTTTAGACTGTAGGATAACTGCAGGCAGATTGTTGGTAAACTGTACGCAGACTGTCGGCAGATTGTTGGTAGACTGTAGGCAGACTGTTTTTAGACTGTAGGACGACTGTAGGCAGACTGATCTGTGGAACTCCATGTTGAACTTAGTGTTGTTTCTGAGATACCGTGAATCCTCTAATAATGACCTGTACTCCATGAAAAGCCCGTCTCCTTTAATGCCTGGTGCGTCTTTGAAGAAATCTCATAAAAGCTGCCTCCAAATACAAGCCGGCTTTTTTTTTTTTTTCTTTTTCTCTGAGAGGCGCTGCAGTGCTGTACTGACAGTAGTCTGTGCTACAGCGCCAGTCCTCCTGGTGTGGCCACTGTGTGTATTACACACGTCTGGCAAAAATGGCGGAGGGACAGAAAACATTAAACTCCATGTTGAGATTTCATTTTTTCACATCGATTGAAAAAATAAATGAGCTCAGTAAATTTTTTACTGGGTTCAAATCGACACAAAAGATCTCCCTGCTCTTTTTGAAAATGTTTAAATACAAGCCTCTCTCTTATACATGCCTCCTTCCATTAAGAGCCTGGAGCAGCTACAGCTGAGAGAAATCAAAGCCCCGGCTGCTGTAAGAGGATTTACAGTATAACCCTGTGTGTGTGTGTGTGTGTGTGTGTGTGTGTGTGTGTGTGTGTGTCTGTGTGTGTGTGTGTAGGCGTGTGGTGCTGCCCTGTGCGTCCTTCTGTGAAGCTGCCAGAGAAGGTTGTGAGCCAGTTCTCCAGATGTTCAACGCCTCCTGGCCCGACTTCCTGCGATGTTCTCAGTTCAACAACACCGTGCCATCTTCATCACCTTCATCATCCTCATCTTCATCGCCTCCTCCGGTCTGCTACTCACCGAGGCAGATGAAAGGGAAGTCCTGTGAGTGCTGACTGACACACACACCTGGTTGTCATTGGTTCAGAGAAGCAGATGGTGATGTCACAGCTGCGCTGTCTCTGATTGGTCGGTAGCTGTGTGTGGAGGGACGGACAGCTTCCTGTGTGCATCAGGACTGTGTGTCTCCCAGAAGCTGGTGTGTAACGGCTTCAATGACTGTGACGACTGGAGCGACGAGACACACTGCGGTGAGCGCACACACACACACACACACACGCACACACACACACACACACACACACGCACACACACACACACACACTGCATAAAGGTTTTCATTGATGATGTTTTTATCGGTGACTTTAAATTGGATGAGGGGGAAAGGTTCAGGTTTTGAAAGTGTGTGTGTGTGTGTGTGTGTGTGTAGTTTGTACAGATGCAGAGTTTCGCTGCAGCACAGGTCGCTGTCTGTCACCCTCTCTGGTGTGTGACGGGTATGATGACTGCGGTGACCTTAGTGACGAACTCGACTGTGGTGAGACACACACACACACACACACACACACACACACACTCACACAGACACACTAGAATCAGCAAGGATCCAGCAGAGTGCCGCTGGGTGTGTGTGTGCGTGTGGACAGTGTGTGAGCCGTCCCGGGAGCACCGCTGTGGGGACGGACGCTGTGTGTCCTCAGACTGGCTGTGTGACGGAGACCACGACTGCCTGGACAAGAGCGACGAGTTCAACTGCTGTAAGTCACTGCGGCGCCGTGGCAACGCCGTCGACAGCGCCGTCCTGTCTCACCCGTGTGTGTGTGTGTGTGTGTGTGTGTGTGTGTGTGTGTGTGTGTGTGTGTGTGTGTGTGTGTGTGTGTGTGTGCAGCCTGTAGAAGCCAGGGTCTCCTGGAGTGCAGGAACGGTCAGTGCATCCCTCTGGCCTTCCACTGCGACGGTGAGGATGACTGTAAGGATGGCAGTGATGAAGAGCACTGCAACCGAGAGCAGAGTGAGACACACACACACACACACACACACACAATCCAACTGACAACATGAGTGTGTTTTTATTGTGTTTTGTGGTGTTTATTGAGATCAGATCACTCAGTGGGATAAATGAAGATTGAAGAAACAACCTCAACTCTGTGTGTGTGTGTGTGTGTGTGTGTGTGTGTGTGTGTGTGTGTGTATGTGTGTGTGTGTGTGTGTGTGTGTGTGTGTGTGTGTGTGTGTGTGTGTGTGTGTGTGTGTGTGTGTGTGTGTGTGTGTGTTCTCCAGCTCGGGGTGTGTGTGTCCCCGGTCAGCTGGACTGTAGCTCCGCCTCCTGTCAGTCATCCTGCGGAGGAGGAGGCTCCACCTGCAACCTGAGAAACAACTGCAGTGAGTCTCCAGCAGGGGGCGGAGCCGAGACAGGGACCAGGTCCTGGCCGTGTCTCCGGGACCTGGTCCTGACCCTGGTCTGTGTGTCCAGCCGCCTGTGAGCCCATCAGCCTGGAGCTGTGCATGAACCTGCCCTACAACCTGACCAGCTACCCCAACTACCTGGGCCACCAGTCCCAGAGGGAGAGCGCCGTGTCCTGGGAGTCCTCGCTGTTCCCGGCCCTGGTCCAGACCGGCTGCTACCAGTTCCTCATGTTCTACGCCTGCACCCTGCTGGTGCCCAAGTGTGACCCGCTGACCCTGCAGAGGGTCCCGCCCTGCAGGTCAGAGACTAGTTAACCTTTAATCCAAGTTCACTGCAGGTCCGAGACTAGTTAACCTTTAACCCAGGTGCACTGCAGGTCCGAGACTAGTTAACCTTTAATCCAAGTACACTGCAGGTCCGAGACTAGTTAACCTTTAACCCAGGTACACTGCAAGTCAGAGACTAGTTAACCTTTAATCCAGGTGCACTGCAGGTCAGAGACTAGTTAACCTTTAACGTAGGTGCACTGCAGGTCAGAGACTAGTTAACCTTTAACGTAGGTGCACTGCAGGTCAGAGACTAGTTAACCTTTAACCCAGGTACACTGCAGGTCAGAGACTAGTTAACCTTTAATCCAGGTACACTGCAGGTCAGAGACTAGTTAACCTTTAATCCAAGCACACTGCAGGTCCGAGACTAGTTAACCTTTAACCCAGGTGCACTGCAGGTCAGAGACTAGTTAACCTTTAACCCAGGTACACTGCAGGTCAGAGACTAGTTAACCTTTAATCCAAGTACACTGCAGGTCCGAGACTAGTTAACCTTTAACCCAGGTGCACTGCAGGTCAGAGACTAGTTAACCTTTAACCCAGATACACTGCAGGTCCGAGACTAGTTAACCTTTAATCCAGGTGCACTGCAGGTCAGAGACTAGTTAACCTTTAATCCAAGTACACTGCAGGTCCGAGACTAGTTAAGCTTTAATCCAGGTGCACTGCAGGTCAGAGACTAGTTAACCTTTAACGTAGGTACACTGCAGGTCAGAGACTAGTTAACCTTTAACGTAGGTGCACTGCAGGTCAGAGACTAGTTAACCTTTAACGTAGGTGCATTGCAGGTCAGAGACTAGTTAACCTTTAACGTAGGTGCACTGCAGGTCCGAGACTAGTTAACCTTTAATCCAGGTACACTGCAGGTCAGAGACTAGTTAACCTTTAATGTAGGTGCACTGCAGGTCAGAGACTAGTTAACTTTTAACGTAGGTGCATTGCAGGTCAGAGACTAGTTAACCTTTAACGTACTTGCACTGCAGGTCCGAGACTAGTTAACCTTTAACGTAGGTGCACTGCAGGTCAGAGACTAGTTAACCTTTAATCCAAGTACACTGCAGGTCCGAGACTAGTTAACCTTTAACCCAGGTACACTGCAAGTCAGAGTCTAGTTAACCTTTAATCCAGGTGCACTGCAGGTCAGAGACTAGTTAACCTTTAACGTAGGTGCACTGCAGGTCAGAGACTAGTTAACCTTTAACGTAGGTGCACTGCAGGTCAGAGACTAGTTAACCTTTAATCCAGGTACACTGCAGGTCAGAGACTAGTTAACCTTTAATCCAAGCACACTGCAGGTCCGAGACTAGTTAACCTTTAACCCAGGTGCACTGCAGGTCAGAGACTAGTTAACCTTTAAACCAGGTACACTGCAGGTCAGAGACTAGTTAACCTTTAATCCAAGTACACTGCAGGTCCGAGACTAGTTAACCTTTAACCCAGGTGCACTGCAGGTCAGAGACTAGTTAACCTTTAATCCAAGTACACTGCAGGTCCGAGACTAGTTAACCTTTAACCCAGATACACTGCAGGTCAGAGACGAGTTAAGCTTTAATCCAGGTGCACTGCAGGTCAGAGACTAGTTAACCTTTAACGTAGGTACACTGCAGGTCAGAGACTAGTTAACCTTTAACGTAGGTGCACTGCAGGTCAGAGACTAGTTAACCTTTAACCCAGGTACACTGCAGGTCAGAGACTAGTTAACCTTTAATCCAGGTACACTGCAGGTCAGAGACTAGTTAACCTTTAATCCAAGCACACTGCAGGTCCGAGACTAGTTAACCTTTAACCCAGGTGCACTGCAGGTCAGAGACTAGTTAACCTTTAACCCAGGTACACTGCAGGTCAGAGACTAGTTAACCTTTAATCCAAGTACACTGCAGGTCCGAGACTAGTTAACCTTTAATCCAGGTGCACTGCAGGTCAGAGACTAGTTAACCTTTAACGTAGGTACACTGCAGGTCAGAGACTAGTTAACCTTTAACGTAGGTGCACTGCAGGTCAGAGACTAGTTAACCTTTAACGTAGGTGCATTGCAGGTCAGAGACTAGTTAACCTTTAACGTACTTGCACTGCAGGTCCGAGACTAGTTAACCTTTAACGTAGGTGCACTGCAGGTCCGAGACTAGTTAACCTTTAATCCAGGTACACTGCAGGTCAGAGACTAGTTAACCTTTAACCCAGGTACACTGCAGGTCAGAGACTAGTTAACCTTTAACCCAGGTACATTGCAGGTCCGAGACTAGTTAACCTTTAACGTAGGTGCATTGCAGGTCAGAGACTAGTTAACCTTTAACGTAGGTGCACTGCAGGTCAGAGACTAGTTAACCTTTAATCCAGGTACACTGCAGGTCAGAGACTAGTTAACCTTTAATCCAGGTACACTTCAGGTCCGAGACTAGTTAACTTTTAACGTAGGTGCACTGCAGGTCAGAGACTAGTTAACCTTTAATCCAGGTACACTGCAGGTCAGAGACTAGTTAACCTTTAACCCAGGTACACTGCAGGTCAGAGACTAGTTAACCTTTAACCCAGGTGCACTGCAGGTCAGAGACTAGTTAACCTTTAACCCAGGTACACTGCAGGTCAGAGACTAGTTAACCTTTAATCCAAGTACACTGCAGGTTATAGACTAGTTAACCTTTAATCCAGGTGCACTGCAGGTCAGAGACTAGTTAACCTTTAATCCAAGTACACTGCAGGTCCGAGACTAGTTAACCTTTAATCCAGGTGCACTGCAGGTCAGAGACTAGTTAACGTTTAATCCAAGTACACTGCAGGTCCGAGACTAGTTAACCTTTAATCCAGGTGCACTGCAGGTCAGAGACTAGTTAACGTTTAATCCAAGTACACTGCAGGTCCGAGACTAGTTAACCTTTAATCCAGGTGCACTGCAGGTCAGAGACTAGTTAACCTTTAACGTAGGTACACTGCAGGTCAGAGACTAGTTAACCTTTAATCCAGGTACACTGCAGGTCAGAGACTAGTTAACCTTTAACGTAGGTGCATTGCAGGTCAGAGACTAGTTAACCTTTAACGTACTTGCACTGCAGGTCCGAGACTAGTTAACCTTTAACGTAGGTGCACTGCAGGTCAGAGACTAGTTAACCTTTAACGTAGGTACACTGCAGGTCAGAGACTAGTTAACCTTTAACGTAGGTGCACTGCAGGTCAGAGACTAGTTAACCTTTAACGTAGGTGCATTGCAGGTCAGAGACTAGTTAACCTTTAACGTACTTGCACTGCAGGTCCGAGACTAGTTAACCTTTAACGTAGGTGCACTGCAGGTCCGAGACTAGTTAACCTTTAATCCAGGTACACTGCAGGTCAGAGACTAGTTAACCTTTAACCCAGGTACACTGCAGGTCAGAGACTAGTTAACCTTTAACCCAGGTACATTGCAGGTCCGAGACTAGTTAACCTTTAACGTAGGTGCATTGCAGGTCAGAGACTAGTTAACCTTTAACGTAGGTGCACTGCAGGTCAGAGACTAGTTAACCTTTAATCCAGGTACACTGCAGGTCAGAGACTAGTTAACCTTTAATCCAGGTACACTTCAGGTCCGAGACTAGTTAACTTTTAACGTAGGTGCACTGCAGGTCAGAGACTAGTTAACCTTTAATCCAGGTACACTGCAGGTCAGAGACTAGTTAACCTTTAACCCAGGTACACTGCAGGTCAGAGACTAGTTAACCTTTAACCCAGGTGCACTGCAGGTCAGAGACTAGTTAACCTTTAACCCAGGTACACTGCAGGTCAGAGACTAGTTAACCTTTAATCCAAGTACACTGCAGGTTATAGACTAGTTAACCTTTAATCCAGGTGCACTGCAGGTCAGAGACTAGTTAACCTTTAATCCAAGTACACTGCAGGTCCGAGACTAGTTAACCTTTAATCCAGGTGCACTGCAGGTCAGAGACTAGTTAACGTTTAATCCAAGTACACTGCAGGTCCGAGACTAGTTAACCTTTAATCCAGGTGCACTGCAGGTCAGAGACTAGTTAACCTTTAACGTAGGTACACTGCAGGTCAGAGACTAGTTAACCTTTAATCCAGGTACACTGCAGGTCAGAGACTAGTTAACCTTTAACGTAGGTGCATTGCAGGTCAGAGACTAGTTAACCTTTAACGTACTTGCACTGCAGGTCCGAGACTAGTTAACCTTTAACGTAGGTGCACTGCAGGTCCGAGACTAGTTAACCTTTAATCCAGGTACACTGCAGGTCAGAGACTAGTTAACCTTTAACCCAGGTACACTGCAGGTCAGAGACTAGTTAACCTTTAACCCAGGTACATTGCAGGTCCGAGACTAGTTAACCTTTAACGTAGGTGCATTGCAGGTCAGAGACTAGTTAACCTTTAACGTAGGTGCACTGCAGGTCAGAGACTAGTTAACCTTTAATCCAGGTACACTGCAGGTCAGAGACTAGTTAACCTTTAACCCAGGTGCACTGCAGGTCAGAGACTAGTTAACCTTTAACCCAGGTACACTGCAGGTCAGAGACTAGTTAACCTTTAATCCAGGTACACTGCAGGTCAGAGACTAGTTAACCTTTAACCCAGGTGCACTGCAGGTCCGAGACTAGTTAACCTTTAACGTAGGTGCACTGCAGATCCGAGACTAGTTAACCTTTAACATAGGTGCACTGCAGGTCAGAGACTAGTTAACCTTTAATCCAGGTACACTGCAGGTCAGAGACTAGTTAACCTTTAACCCAGGTACACTGCAGGTCAGAGACTAGTTAACCTTTAACCCAGGTACATTGCAGGTCCGAGACTAGTTAACCTTTAACGTAGGTGCATTGCAGGTCAGAGACTAGTTAACCTTTAATCCAGGTACACTTCAGGTCCGAGACTAGTTAACTTTTAACGTAGGTGCACTGCAGGTCAGAGACTAGTTAACCTTTAATCCAGGTACACTGCAGGTCAGAGACTAGTTAACCTTTAACCCAGGTACACTGCAGGTCAGAGACTAGTTAACCTTTAACCCAGGTACACTGCAGGTCAGAGACTAGTTAACCTTTAACCCAGGTACATTGCAGGTCCGAGACTAGTTAACCTTTAACGTAGGTGCATTGCAGGTCAGAGACTAGTTAACCTTTAACGTAGGTGCACTGCAGGTCAGAGACTAGTTAACCTTTAACGTAGGTGCACTGCAGGTTATAGACTAGTTAACCTGTAGACCATGTGCCCTGCAGGTCAGAGACTAGTCTGTCTCAGCAGGTTAGTCCGGTCAGCCTGGGCTGACCCATCGAGCGGTGGGTTTATCTGATCGTGACCTTTGACCCCAGGTCTCTGTGCCGGACTGCGAAGGAGAAGTGTGAGTCGGTGCTCGGCATCGTGGGACTGCAGTGGCCGGAGGACTCGGACTGCGTCCAGTTCCCGGAGGACGGCGGGGACGCGTCGTGCCTGCTGCCCGAGGACGGCGTGGACGGTAAGAGCCGCCGCGGCGTGCGGCGTGCCGTTCCCGCGGCGTGCCGTCCCCGCGGCGTGCCGTCCCCGCGGTGTCTCCGGCGCTCCCCTTACGCCTGCTGTCCTCTTGTTGCCATGGAGACAGAATGCTCACCCAGCCACTTCAAGTGCCGGTCGGGTCGCTGCGTCCTGGCAACCAAACGCTGTGACGGACACCCGGACTGCGACGACCGCAGCGACGAGGACCACTGCGGTGTGTGTGTGTGCGTGTGTGTGTGTGTGCAGGCTGCTCGGAGCGTGCTCTCTGGGAGTGTCCAGCTGACAGTGTGTGTGTGTGTGTGTGTGCAGGCTGCTCGGAGCGTGCTCTCTGGGAGTGTCCCGGCAGTTCAGTCTGCATCCAGACCAGTATGATCTGTGATGGCTTCCCAGACTGCCCCCTGCTGGTGGACGAGGCCAACTGCTGTGAGTCCACCTGACTCTGTGTGTGTGTGTGTGTGTGTGTGTACTCATTTTCCTATCATTGTGGGGACCAAATGTCCCCACAAGGATAGGAAAACCTGCAAACCTGCTCGATGTGCCGTGTGGACCTTCTTCCGGTCCTAATGAGGGAAACAGTGTTCTCTTCACCATGTTGTTGTTACTGAAAAAACATTTCTTCAGGGTCAGGCTGTGTGGTGGTCTGGGTTAGGGTCAGGGTCAGGGGTTAGACATGAATGGGAGTCAATGGAAGGTCCCCACGAGGATAGAAATACGAACCTGTGTGTGTGTGTGTGTGTGTGTGTGTGTGTGTGTGTGTGTGTGTGTGTGTGTTCTTGTAGATACTCGTATCTGAGGACCAGAATTCCTTTTTACCAACACTTTTGCTGGTCCTCAGTTTTCTCCAGACCTTTTGGAGGGTTAAGACTTGATTTATTGGGTTGGGGTTAGAATTAGGCTTTGGTCAGGTTCAGGTCAGGTTCAGGTCAGGTTCAGGTCAGGTTCAGGTCAGGTTCAGGTCAGGTTCACGTCAGGTTCAGGTCTGGGTCTGGGTCAGGTTTTAGGGGCTAGGCGATGCATTATGTCAGTGAGTGTCCTCACAACGATAGAAGTACAAATGTGTGTGAGGAGCAGAGACAAGAGAGGAGCAGGAGCTGTCTCCAGACTTCCTGTCCCCAGACACTTCCTGTCTCCAGACACTTCCTGTCTCCAGACTTCCTGTCCCCAGACACTTCCTGTCTCCAGACACTTCCTGTCCCCAGACTCCCCGTCCCCAGACACTTCCTGTCTCCAGACTTCCTGTCCCCAGACTCCCCGTCCCCAGACACTTCCTGTCTCCAGACTTCCTGTCCCCAGACTCCCTGTCCCCAGACACTTCCTGTCCCCAGACAGAAAGTCTGGGGACAGGAAGTGTCCTGTTCTCCCAGAGGACCGGTCCCGGTTCCTGATCATTACTGCATTTTTGCCAATTAGACAAAAGATATGTTCCATCTCAACTGACTCCGACTGTGTGTGTGTGTGTGTGTGTGTGTGTGTGTGTGTGTGTGTGTGTGTGTGTGTGTGTGTGTGTGTGTGTGTGTGTGTCCTCAGCTGTGTGTAGAGATAATGAGGTCTCCTGTAACAACCATCAGTGTGTCCATCGAACTCTGTGGTGCGATGGAAGGAAACACTGCTCCGACAGCTCTGATGAGTGGAACTGTGGTAGGAATACACACACACACACACACACGCACACACACGCACACACACACACACACACACACACACACACACACACACACACACACACACACACACACACGTCTTTGATTTTTAAAAAGATCGCATAGGGTTGATATGGTGCTGTTGTTGTCGTGACATTGTGATGTTCTTCTGATACTGTTGCTGTCTCGTCGTTGTCTTATTGTTGTTTTGACAGTGCTCTTTTCTTCTTGTGACTGTTGTGATACTGTTGTCTTGGTGTTGTTGTTGTGACACTGTAGTTGTCTGATTGTGATTATCGTGATACTGTTATTCATGATCACTGTTATGATACCTTTTCTGTCCAGCTGTTATTGTTGTTCTGAGTCTTATTGTAGCTGTGATGACGTTGTTTTCTGGTTGTTGTTGTTGTTGTTGTTGTGATTCTGCTGTTTTTGTTTGTTTTGTTTACTTATTGCTATTATTGATGTGTGGTTGTTGTCCTATTGTCGTTTTCTTACATTTGTTTCAACTCAAAGTTACTGTTGTAGTTTGTCTCTCGCTGTAGTGTACTGATGTTGTGTTGTGATATTATTGTTGTTATTGCAATGGTACGCTTGTTGTCCTATTGTTGTTTTGATACTGTTGTTCCCTCGTTGTTGCTGTTGTGATACAGTTGTTGTTGCTGTCTGATTGTTACTACTGTTTCGTTATTGTTGTTGAATCCCGGATGACCGCCAGAGGCGGAGCTTAAAGCTCTGGCATGTTCCCTTCACCATGTGCAGCTCGAGTCCGTAAACCAACAACATCCAGTCGTGACCCCTGGGTGACCTCTGGGTGACCCCTGGGTGACCCAGGAACCCCTTTAAGTTTGGGATTCCAGACTCGGCCGGATTCGGCCCGCGGGCCGCCAGTTGCAGACCCCTGCTGTAGAACCTGGAGACGGTGCCAGGCGTCGTCCAGCAGGTGGCAGCACACAGCTCATCCAGGGGCGCCCCCTACAGGGCGGCCCCTGACGTAGACCCCGCCCTGCTGGAGAGGCAGTGCACAGCCTGGGGCGGAGGCCGGCCTGCGGCCCAATAGGAATGTAGAATGGTGTCCCCCCCAGTGGGACAGACGCTGCTGGACAGCAGAGTCCTCATCAGAGCCCAGCTGGTCAGATGTCTGGACAGCCGGCGGAGCGCCGTGCAGCTGCCAGTAGGAGTCCTCCAGGCTGGCGGCGCGCGGCCTCCACAGCGCCTTAGGAAGGAAAGCGGCGTTCGGCCACAGCGTGACGCCCGCCCCATCCAGATGCCCCGAGGCATGTTGGGTAGACGGACAGAGCGTGCGGTTCCCCCATGCTGTAACTCCCTCAGGAAGTCCTCCGAGGGACGGACCTCGAACGTGGATGGGGGACGCCTGTGACGCCTGACGCAACGACAGCCGTCGTCACGCAAACCAACCCGGGGCAGCGAGCCGCTACCGCGTCACTCACCATGAAGAGTAGAACCAGCAACCTCTCCGCCTGCCCAGAGGCTATGGGACAATCTCACTGCAGGAGACGCTGCAGCTGCCTCAATGTCACTATCGTCTTACTGTTGTCATGCTGTTGCTGTCCGATTGTTTCTGGTGTTGTCTTACTGTTGTCATGCTGTTGTTGTCTCATTGTTTCTGGTGTTGTCTTACTGTTGTCATGCTGTTGTTGTCTCATTGTTTCTACTGTTGTCTGACTGTTGTCATGCTGTTGTTGTCTCATTGTTTCTGGTGTTGTCTTACTGTTGTCATGCTGTTGTTGTCTCATTGTTTCTACTGTTGTCTGACTGTTGTCATGCTGTTGTTGTCTCATTGTTTCTACTGTTGTCTTACTGTTGTCATGCTGTTGTTGTCTCATTGTTTCTGGTGTTGTCTTACTGTTGTCATGCTGTTGTTGTCTCATTGTTTCTACTGTTGTCTGACTGTTGTCATGCTGTTGTTGTTTCATTGTTTCTGGTGTTGTCTTACTGTTGTCATGCTGTTGTTGTCTCATTGTTTCTGGTGTTGTCTTACTGTTGTCATGCTGTTGTTGTCTCATTGTTTCTACTGTTGTCTGACTGTTGTCATGCTGTTGTTGTCTCATTGTTTCTGGTGTTGTCTTACTGTTGTCATGCTGTTGTTGTCTCATTGTTTCTGGTGTTGTCTTACTGTTGTCATGCTGTTGTTGTCTCATTGTTTCTACTGTTGTCTGACTGTTGTCTGACTGTTGTGTTGCTGTTGCAGTGTCGCTGGACAGCTCTGGGCTCACCGTGCTCAGAACGGCCTCGGAGTACCAGGTGTGCGCCGACGAGTGGAACCCCGAGCTGAGCGCCCTGACCTGCCAGCAGCTGGGACTAGGGTAAGGTCAGTAACACACACACACACACACACACACACACACACACACACACACACACACACACACACACACACACACACACACACACACACGCACGCACACACACACACACACACACACACACACACACACACACACACACACGCACACACACACACACATACACACACACCACACTCATGACTGTGCTTTCTTCATCCCTCCAGAGTCCCCTCCTATGTTGCCATGGTAACTGACGACCCCCGCTCCCCTGGCCGTCGCCGTTGGTTACACGTCCATCCGGAGTGGAGTCAGAGGAACGGCACGGCGCTGCAGGGCCGGCTGGAGAAGAGGAGGTGTGTGTCAGTGTATGTGAGTCTGTACTGATGGTGTTTGACAACTTTAAATAACTGTGTGTGTGTGTGTGTGTGTGTGTGTGTGTGTGTGTGTGTGTGTGTGTGTGTGTGTGTGTGTGTGCTGCAGCCATGCATGTCATTCCAGGAAGAAAGTGTCTCTCTTCTGCTCCAGAGACGGTAAAACTTCCTCTTCTTCTCAGTGTGTTCGTTCATTACTCTGTCTGCTAGTTTCTCTCCCTGTCGCAGTGCATGCTGGGTGTGTGTGTAAGTGTGTGTGTGTGAGTGTGTGCGTGTGTGTGCGTGCGCGTGTGTGTGTGCGTGTGTGTGTGTGTGTGAGAGAGAGAGAGTGTTCACGTTGCCGTTTTTAATCTTTCCCTACATCCAGGTGTGGTTGCACAGGGATGAATATGAGTGTGTTTATCTGATGTTTAGTTTCCTTCACATGTTGACCTGAAGAAAACTGTTTGACAACTGACCCCTAAATTCCACTGCGTGTGTCTGTGCTGCGCTCCGGTCCGTTTTGTCAGAACCCACCGCTCCGCTGCGTCTCTGTTCCGCCGGCCGGAGAAGCAGAGCAGCGCTGCGCTGTTTAGCATCGACCTCCAGAAGCTGAGCAGTCTGGGCCACACCGCCATCTTTCTCTGTACGTCCTGGTAGAGAGGATGACTGGGGTCAGATAAAATGTTATGATTCTCCACTTCCAGAATCAGCGTCTCTTCATCCTGGCTGTTGTGCTTCAACACGCTGAATTTCGTGCGACAGGATGTTGACATTCGGGCCTTTCAGAATAAAATGCATACATGGTCCTGAATATGTATTTTGTAGAAAACACAAAATTTATGGACAACAGCCTGCAAACGGGCCGTACATGCAGCTGTGTGAACATTCAGAAACGTTCGACTATAGTTTGATTACAGGCAAAACAGAAGTTTGTCAAATAAAACTTGAAAGTGTGTTTTAGTTTTTCTTTGCCCACTTTTTAAGGTGTACATTTTAATCAGTATGGTCTGTTCGTGATATATCTGAACCTTAATGTGAGGACAAATAACAGTTTAAAGTTTTTAATAAAGAAAAAATGATTTTATTTTGTATAAAGCCGGAGGTTGTTGGAGTTCTCTTTCCTGTTTGGTGCATCTGAACTGTGGAAATTTATGCGTACGGAGACCTGACGGACCGGACCGGAGAGAAAAATAGACCTTGGCTCTATTTTGGACTGACGGAGCAGAGCGGAGCAGGGTGGAGCAGGGTGGAGCAGGGCGGGGCGGGGCGGGGTGGGGCGGAGCAGAGCAGGGCGGGGCGGGGTGGAGCGGGGCGGAGCAGGGTGGAGCAGGGCAGGGCGGAGCAGAGCAGGGCGGGGCGGAGCAGAGCAGGGCGGGGCGGGGTGGAGCGGGGCGGAGCAGGGTGGAGCAGGGCAGGGCGGAGCAGAGCAGGGCGGGGCGGGGTGGAGCGGGGCGGAGCAGGGTAGAGCAGGGCGGGGCGGAGCAGAGCAGGGCGGGGCGGGGTGGAGCGGGGCGGAGCAGGGTGGAGCAGGGCAGGGCGGAGCAGAGCAGGGCGGGGCGGGGTGGAGCGGGGCGGAGCAGGGTGGAGCGGGGCGGAGCAGAGCAGGGCGGAGCGGGGCGGGGCGGAGCAGGGCAGAGCGGAGCAGGGTGGGGCGGAGCAGAGCAGGGCGGGGGGGGGCGGAGCAGGGCGGGGCGGGGTGGAGCGGGGCGGAGCAGGGTGGAGCAGGGCAGGGCGGAGCAGAGCAGGGCGGGGCGGGGTGGAGCGGGGCGGAGCAGGGTAGAGCAGGGCGGGGCGGAGCAGAGCAGGGCGGGGCGGAGCAGAGCAGGGCGGGGCGGAGCAGAGCAGGGCAGGGTGGGGCAGAGCAGGGCGGAGCAGGGCGGGGCGGAGCAGAGCAGGGCGGGGCGGAGCAGGGTAGAGCAGGGCGGGGCGGAGCAGAGCAGGGCGGGGCGGAGCAGAGCAGGGCGGGGCGGAGCGGAGCAGGGCGGGGCGGGGTGGAGCGGGGCGGAGCAGGGTAGAGCAGGGCGGGGCGGAGCAGAGCAGGGCGGGGCGGAGCAGAGCAGGGCGGGGTGGGGCGGAGCAGGGCGGAGCAGGGCGGGGCGGAGCAGAGCAGGGCGGGGCGGAGCAGGGTAGAGCAGGGCGGGGCGGAGCAGAGCAGGGCGGAGCAGAGCAGGGCGGGGCGGAGCAGAGCAGGGCGGGGTGGGGCGGAGCAGGGCGGAGCAGGGCGGGGCGGAGCAGAGCAGGGCGGGGCGGGGCGGGGCGGAGCAGGGCGGGGCGGAGCAGGGCGGGGCAGGGCGGGGCGGAGCAGGGCGGGGCGGAGCAGGGCGGGGTGGGGCGGAGCAGAGCGGAGCAGGGCGGGGCGGAGCAGAGCGGGGCGGGGCGGGGCGGGGCGGAGCAGAGCGGAGCAGGGCGGGGCGGAGCAGGGCGGGGTGGGGCGGAGCAGGGTAGAGCAGGGCGGGGCGGAGCAGAGCAGGGCGGGGCGGAGCAGAGCAGGGCGGAGCGGGGCGGGGCGGGGCGGAGCAGAGCAGAGCGGAGCAGGGCGGGGCGGAGCAGGGCGGGGTGGGGCGGAGCAGAGCGGAGCAGGGCGGGGCGGAGCAGAGCAGGGCGGAGCGGGGCGGGGCGGGGCGGAGCAGGGCAGAGCGGAGCAGGGTGGGGCGGAGCAGAGCAGGGCGGGGTGGGGCGGAGCAGAGCAGGGCGGGGTGGGGCGGAGCAGGGCGGGGTGGAGCGGGGCGGGGCAGGGCGGACCGGAGCAAGGCGGGGCGGAGCAGGGTGGGGCGGGGCGGAGCAGGGTGGGGCGGGGCGGAGCGGGGCGGGGCGGAGCGGGGCGGAGCAGGGCGGGGCGGAGCAGAGCTGAGTGTGGCGGGGCGGGGCGGACCCAGACGGAGCCCATTGCAGGCTGTGGCCTCAGCTACAGTCATTAAAATAGCAACGTATTTGCTGCGGCGGTCGGACCGGAGCGGAGCGGAGCGCACGCAGTGGAATTTAGGGGTGACTGGTAAGGTCTCTCTCTCTCTCCCCCCCCCCCCGTGTCTCTCTCTCCCTCTCTCTCTCAGACTGTGGTCTTCGTCCAGCAGTGGGCGTCCACCGTCATAGGAAGAAGAGGATTCTGGGAGGTCGGGTGTCCCGCCGGGGGGCGTGGCCTTGGCAGTGCTCGCTGCAGAGCGGTCAGAGCGGCCATGTTTGCGGCTGCGTGCTGATCGCCCGGCGCTGGGCGCTGACCGTGGCCCACTGCTTCGAGGGGTGAGGCGGCGGCGGGGGGCGGGGGTCCGGGGGGACGGGCTCTGATTGGTCCCCCGCCCTGCGTTTCAGGAGGGAGCGGGCCGACCTGTGGACCGTGGTCCTGGGACTCAGCAACCTGGACCACCCGGGCGTCCACAGCCAGAGACGCGGGGTGCGCTCCATCATCGTCCACCCCCGCTACAACCGGGCCGTGGTGGACTACGACATCAGCGTGGTGCAGCTGGACGCCGAGGTGGGGGGGGGCGGGGTGTCAGGTCAGACTGAGGCTTAGGTCAAGTTTAGGTCAGGTTTAGGGTCTGGGTCAGGGGTGAGGAGATGCATTTTGTCAATGAATGTCCTCACAACTGTAGAAGTACAAACGAGAGAGTGTGTGTGTGTGTGTGTGTGTGTGTGTGTCCACAGGTGGAGGAGACGCTCTACGTCCGTCCTGTGTGTTTGCCCCGCCCCTCACAGCTGCCCACACCCGACTCCTACTGCTACATCACCGGCTGGGGCCACATGGGCAACCGCAGTACGACGCTCACACACACTCACACACACTCACACACAGACACACACAGACACAGACACACACACACACACTCACTCACTCACTCACTCTCTCTCTCTCTCTCTCTCTCTCTCTCTCTCTCTCTCTCTCTCTCTCTCTCTCTCTCTGTGTGTGTGTGTGTGTGTGTGTGTGTGTGTGTGTGTGTGTGTGTGTGTGTGTGTGTGTGACCTTCAGTGCCCTTCAAGCTGCAGGAGGGCGCCGTCCGGATCATCTCTCTGTCTCAGTGTCAGTCCTACTTCGACATGAAGACCATCACTCCCAGAATGCTTTGTGCCGGATATGATGCCGGAACAGTCGACTCGTGCATGGTAACGCGCGCGCACACACACACACACACACACACACACACACACACACACACACACACACACACACACACACACACACACAAACACACACACACATACAAACACACACACACACACACACACACACACACATACAAACACACACACACACACACACACACATACAAACACACACACACACACACCCCACACGGACACACACACATACAAACACACACACACACACACACACACCTTTCCACGATGCCTGTGTTGTGTTCTCAGTGTGTAGTGTGTGTGTAGTTGTGAGGTGTAACCCTGTGTGTTGTGTGTCCCTGCTGTCTCCAGGGGGACAGCGGGGGCCCCCTGGTCTGTGAGGGTCCGGGGGGGTTCTGGACCCTGTTCGGGTTGACCTCGTGGGGCAGTGTGTGCTTCAGTAAGGTTCTGGGACCCGGAGTCTACAGTAATGTGACCCACTTCACCCCCTGGATCCAGCAGCAGATCTACCTGAACACGTACCTGGTCCACTGATGCCCCCTGGTCCACTGATGCCCCCTGATCCACTGATGCCCCCTGGTCCACTGATGCCCCCCAAGCAGAAAAAAGACAGGGACGCTTGCTGGAAGAAAGCGTCGCTGTCTTTGTCCTCCCATGATGCTTCACTCCACAGTGCCTGTACTTCACAGCAGCCGGGGCATCAGGTGAGCCCCCCCCCCGAGGCCTGCTGCAGGGTGTCCAGCCCTGCAGTAGCTCCGCGGCGCCACCAGGAGGCGTTTGGTTTGCTAGTTTTAGATGTGAGGTGTTGTCGCTCGCTAACAGACCCGTAACTGCCAGACTAGAGCCAGCTTGATGACCAAGCACAAATGTAGCACACTGATAACAGTCCATGTTCTCAAAGGGGAGCGCGCCGCTGCGCTAGGCTAGGCTAGGCTATGCTAGGCTAGGCTAGTCATACTCGTCCTGTATTTGCAAGCTTTTTCACCGTGGTTACAAGGAGGAAAGCAGCAGAGGTTCAGCCCGTCGCCACGGCAACAGCACCTCCACCAACATCCACCAGGAGCCGGCCAGGCACTGCAGGGGGCGTGGCTTATCGAGAGTTGGGCGTGTCCAGTGGTCAAATGTGAAATTAAAATGAAAAGTGAAGAAGAGATTGCTGTAAACACTGCCGTTGCCCTGGACGACCTGCCGTTACCGTGGACGACCTGCCGTTACCGTGGACGACCTGCCGTTACCGTGGACGACCTGCCGTTGCCGCGGACGACCTGCCGTTGCCGTGGATGACCTGCCGTTGCCGCGGACGACCTGCCGCTGCTGAGAACATCCACAACATTCCAAGTGGCTGCTGTTGATGTTGATTTTGTTGTTTGTTTTTTCTACAGCTTCTACAGTATTTTTCTACAGCTTTTTGTAAGTCACACTAATGAAGCAGTGTGTGTGTGTGTGTGTGTGTGTGTGTGTGTACGTGCGTGCGTGCGTGTGTGTGTCTTGTTAGCACTTTGTTGATGATGGAAGTGTTGTCATACAGTTGTGTAATCAGTGATTATTTGATTTGTATCTCCACAATAAATCTCACACACCCTGTGTTTTGGTGTATTTGTGTGTGTGTGTGTGTGTGTGTGTGTATAGTGGTTTAGTGTGTGTGTGTGTGTGTGTAGTACGTATAGTGTGTGTGTATATAGTATGTATAGTGTGTGTGTACAGTATGTTTAGTGTGTGTGTGTGTATAGTATGTATATGTCATGTATATGTGAATGTGTGAAGGCATGCAGAAGGCCTTCGGCCCCACTGCCATCAGGACCGCCCCACTTAAATCAGCTGCTGGCGACGTCATTAAGGCTCGAGGCGAACAAATGAAGAGACAGGCTCCTGAAACCCCTTCAGGAGCTCCTGCTGCAGTGCTGGGAGGACGGGGCTGGACCCCAGGACATGCGTGATGCCAAAATGATCACCCTCTATAAAAACCAGGGGGAGCGGAGCGATTGTAACAACCACCGTGGCGTCTCACTCCTAAGCACAGCTGGCAAAGCCTTTATCCGCGTTGTCCTCAGCAGATTACAGCTACTGGCCGAACGTGTGAATCCAGAGGCGCAGTGTGGATTCAGACCGGCCAGATCCACCAGACCTGGTGTTCTCTGTGAGCCAGTTGCAAGAGAAGTCCCGGGAGCAGAGACCCCCTGTAGCTGGCCTTCATCGACCGGACCAAGGCTTTTGACCTGGTCAGCAGGGATGGACTGTTTGCTCTCCTCCAGCGAACCGGATGCCCCCCCAAGCTTTCGAGCAGGATCAAGTCGTACCATCAGGACATGAACGGTGTCGTCCAATGCGGGGGATCATTATAAGACCCTTTTCCGATCAAGAACAATGTGAAGCAGGGCTGTGTCCTTGCTCCGACCCTTTTTGGCATCTTTCTCTCCATGCTCCTGCTCTACGCATTCAAGGACTCTGAAGACGGCGTCTTTCTCCACACCAGGAGCGACGGAGGCCTCTTTAACCTGGCACGCCTCAGAGCAAAGACCAAGGTGCAGAGTGTTCTCATCAGGGAGCTGCTCTTTGCTGATGATGCTGGTCTTGTCGCCCACACTGAGGAAGCGCTCCAGCGTCTCATAAATTGCTTTGCTGAGGCCTGCTCTGAGTTTGGCCTCACCATCAGCCTTAAAAAGACCAAGGTCATGGGCCAGGATGTCAGCAGTGCTCCCAGCATTAACATCGGCGACCACACCCTTGAAGTGGTGGACAAGCTCACCTACCTGGGTTCGATCATCTCTAGTAACCTTTCCCTTGATGCCGAACTGAACACGCGCATCGGCAAGGCATCGACAGCGACGGCCCGCCTGGCGAAGCGTGTCTGGGACAGCTCCATGCCAACCACCAACACCAAGACAAGAGTCTCCCAGGCCGGCGTACTGAGCACCCTCCTATACGGCAGCGAAGCATGGACCCTCTACTCCTGACAGGAACGTCGGCTGAACGCTTTCCGCCAACGCTGCCTTCGCAGACTACTAGGCATCAGCTGGCAAGACCGTGTCTCCAATATTGACGTCCTGACCAGAGCAGATGTTCCCAGTATGTTTGCCATCCTGACCCAGAGACGCTTGCGATGGCTTGGCCACGTCCCCCGAATGAACAACAGCCGCATCCCAAAAGACCAACTGTAAGGGGAACTGGCTACTGGAAACAGGTCAAAGGGACGCCCAGCTCTCAGGTTCAAGGATGTCTGCAAGCTTGACCTCAAAGCTGGAGGCTTCAACCCCTCTGACCTGGAATCAGCCGCTTCGGAACGCTCTGATTGGACCACCACCCAGGTCGTCATCAGAACAGCAGAGGAGAGAAGAGACGCCGCAGACAGAGGAAACCATTGACATCCTACCACACCGTGAGTTCATCTGCAGCGGCCGCGGCAGGATCTGCGGATCCCGTATCGGCCTCTACAGTCACGCCCTGGCCGGAAACCCACGGCACAACCCCCCATGGTCTCTCCAGATCGATGGAGCCAACCAGTATGTATAGTGTGTGTGTGAGTGTATAGTATGTATAGTGTGTGTGTGTGTGTGTGTGTGTGTGTGTGTGTGTGTGTGGGGCATGTTTTTCTAACAAAATCTGCCTGATGGAGGATCTGGAGCGATGAACCTGCTCCCCCAGTGGCGCCAGGCTTCCCTGGTCTCCCCGGTCTCCCTGGTCTCCCCGGTCTCCCTGGTCTCCCTAGTCTCCCCGTCCTCCCTGGTCTCCCCGGTCTCCCTGGTCTCCCCGGTCTCCCTGGTCTCTCCGTCCTCCCTGGTCTCCCTGGTCTCCCTGGTCTCCCTGGTCTCCCCATCCTCCTTGGTCTCCCCGTCCTCCCTGGTCTCCCTGGTCTCCCTGGTCTCCCTGGTCTCCCCGTCCTCCCTGGTCTCCCCGGTCTCCCTGGTCTCTCCGTCCTCTCTGGTCTCCCCGGTCTCCCTGGTCTCCCCGGTCTCCCTGGTCTCCCCGGTCTCCCTGGTCTCTCCGTCCTCCCTGGTCTCCCTGTCTTCCCTGGTCTCCCCGTCCTCCCTGGTCTCCCCGTCCTCCCTGAACTCCCCGTCCTCCCTAGTCTCCCTGGTCTTCCTGGCCTCCCTGGTCTCCCTGGCCTAGTCACGCTCACATAGCCACGCTAACGTAGCCACGCTCACATAGCCATGCTAACATAGCCACGCTCACATAGCCACGCTAACATAGCCACGCTCATGTAGCCACGCTCACATAGCCACGCTAACATAGCCACGCTCACATAGCCACGCTCACATAGCCATGCTAACGTAGCCACGCTCATGTAGCCACGCTCACATAGCCACGCTAACATAGCCACGCTAACGTAGCCACGCTCACATAGCCATGCTAACATAGCCACGCTCACATAGCCACGCTAACATAGCCACGCTCACATAGCCACGCTAACGTAGCCACGCTCACATAGCCACGCTCACATAGCCACGCTAACATAGCCACGCTCACATAGCCACGCTAACATAGCCACGCTAACGTAGCCACGCTCACATAGCCATGCTAACATAGCCACGCTCACATAGCCACGCTAACATAGCCACGCTCACGTAGCCACGCTAACGTAGCCACGCTCACATAGCCACGCTAACATAGCCACGCTTACATAGCCACGCTCACGTAGCCACGCTCACGTAGCCACGCTAACATAGCCACGCTAACATAGCCACGCTCACATAGCCACGCTAGCCACGCTAACATAGCCACGCTCACATAGCCACGCTAACATAGCCACGCTAACATAGCCACGCTCACATAGCCACGCTAACATAGCCACGCTAACATAGCCACGCTAACATAGCCACGCTAACATAGCCACGCTCACATAGCCACGCTAACATAGCCACGCTAACATAGCCACGCTCACATAGCCACGCTAGCCACGCTAACATAGCCATGCTAACATAGCCACGCTCACATAGCCACGCTCACATAGCCACGCTAGCCACGCTAACATAGCCATGCTAACATAGCCACGCTCACATAGCCACGCTAACATAGCCACGCTCACGTAGCCACGCTCACATAGCCACGCTCACATAGCCACGCTAACGTAGCCACGCTCACGTAGCCACGCTCACGTAGCCACGCTCATGTAGCCACGCTAACATAGCCACGCTCACATAGCCACGCTAGCCACGCTAACATAGCCACGCTCACATAGCCACGCTCACGTAGCCACGCTCACGTAGCCACGCTAACGTAGCCACGCTCACGTAGCCACGCTCACATAGCCATGCTAATATAGCCACGCTAACATAGCCACGCTCACATAGCCACGCTAGCCACGCTAACATAGCCACGCTCACATAGCCACGCTCACGTAGCCACGCTAACATAGCCACGCTCACATAGCCACGCTAGCCACGCTAACATAGCCACGCTCACATAGCCACGCTCACATAGCCACGCTCACATAGCCACGCTAGCCACGCTAACATAGCCACGCTCACATAGCCACGCTAACATAGCCACGCTCACATAGCCACGCTCACATAGCCACGCTAACATAGCCATGCTAACATAGCCACACTAACATCGACGTCATCACGCAAATTACCGCGTCGGCCCGAGTCTGCCTGTCACCCTCAAGCTGAGCAGAGACGAGCCGATTAAAATCCGGGTCACTTGCAGGGTGGATGGACCCGGGTCGGAATACCATTTAAACCCTGTCCCACTGCCACGAGGAGCCGGGTCTAAACGGGTCTAAACGGGTCTAAACGGGTCTGAACAGGTTTTGTGGCCAATGAGAAGGGTCATCCCGTCTGTGGTGAGTCTGCTGACTGGACTGTTTGTACGGCAGGTTCTGACCTTGAGTCAGACCGGGTCATCTGAGGCCCGCTGGGCGTGGAGTTCTCAATCACTGCAGCTCCCTTCATCCGAGAGCTGGGGTCAGAGGTCAAACTGCTCAGTGAAACAATCACGTTTCACAAGATCAACAGTCTGAAAACCCAAGATCAAACATCAGAGTCTCACAGAACGATGTGTTCACACTCCAGGTGACTGACGGTCACTGATCAAACACTTCTTCACACAGATCCAACTCACACACCGATCAAACACACACACCGATCAAACACACACTCACAGATCCAACACTCACACACCGATCAAACACACACACACCGATCAAACACACACTCACAGATCCAACGCTCACACACCGATCAAACACACACTCACAGATCCAACACTCACACACACACCCAACACTCACTCCGAGGAAGAGGAGGAAGTTCAAACATTTCACCTTCAGAGGTCAAAAGATCAAACATCAAATGTTTGACACGTTTCAAACGGGGGACACTCAGATGATGTTCTTTAGGACAAAACCTGGACAACGCCATGTCTGACTTTAGTATAGGTCCTAAGACAGAACCCTGTGGAACTCCATGTTTAACTTTAGTATAGGTCCTATACAGATACCGGGACAGGGACCAGGACAGATACCAGGACGGGGACCGGGACAGGGACCGGGACAGATACCAGGACAGGGACCAGAACAGATACCGGGACAGGGACCGGGACAGGGACCAGGACAGGGACCAGGACAGATACCGGGACAGATACCGGGACAGGGACCGGGACAGATACCAGGACGGGGACCGGGACAGGGACCAGGACAGATACCGGGACAGATACCAGGACAGGGACCAGGACAGATACCGGGACAGGGACCGGGACAGGGACCAGGACAGGGACCAGGCCAGGGACCAGGACAGATACCGGGACAGGGACCGGGACAGGGACCAGGACAAAGACCGGGACAGGGACCAGGACAGATACCGGGACAGGGACCAGGACAGGGACCAGGACAGGGACCAGGACAGGGACCAGGACAGGGACCAGGACAGATACCGAGACAGGGACCAGGACAGAGACCAGGACAGAGACCGGGACAGGGACAGGGACCGGGACAGGGACCGGGACAGGGACCGGGACAGGGACCAGGACAGATACCGGGACAGGGACCGGGACAGGGACCAGGACAGATACCGGGACAGGGACCGGGACAGGGACCAGGACAGGGACCAGGACAGGGACCGGGACAGGGACCAGGACAGGGACCAGGACAGGGACCGGGACAGGGACCAGGACAGATACCGGGACAGGGACCGGGACAGGGACCAGGACAGATACCGGGACAGGGACCGGGACAGGGACCAGGACAGGGACCAGGACAGGGACCGGGACAGGGACCAGGACAGATACCGGGACAGGGACCAGGACAGGGACCAGGACAGGGACCGGGACAGGGACCGGGACAGGGACCGGGACAGGGACCAGGACAGATACCGGGACAGGGACCGGGACAGGGACCAGGACAGGGACCAGGACAGGGACCGGGACAGGGACCGGGACAGGGACCGGGACAGGGACCAGGACAGATACCGGGACAGGGACCGGGACAGGGACCAGGACAGGGACCAGGACAGGGACCGGGACAGGGACCAGGACAGGGACCAGGACAGGGACCAGGACAGGGACCAGGACTAAACAGACTCTCACAGATTGTTTTTGCAGAAATCATCTGGTCCAAGATTTGGTTATTTTGTCTGGAACTTTCAAAAGCACCTATGTAAGAAATGCACACACACACACACACACACACACACACACACACACACACACACACACACACTTCTATCCTTGTGAGGACACTCATTGACATAATGCATTTTCTAGCCCCTGACCCTGACCCTGACCCTGACCACAACCCAGCCTGACCCTAAAGAAATGTTTTGACCTTTGACTTTTTTCAATAACAACAACATGGTCAAGAAAACACTGTTTCTCTCGTTAGGACTGGAAGAAGGTCCACAAAGCACATCGTGCAGGTTTTCCTATCCTTGTGGGGACGTTTGGTCCCCACAAGGATAGGAAAACGCGCGCACACACACACACACACACACACACACACACACACACACACACACAGCTGTGACTGTTGATCACATGAAGTTCTGTACATGAAGGAAACAGTGATGAGTCGAATTCACGTCAGGAAACATGCTGTCACTGCAGCATGTCCCACACACACACACGCACGCACGCACGCACGCACGCACGCACGCACGCACGCACGCACACACACACACACACACACACACACACACACACACACACACACACACCTACCATTATGCATGTGATAATGAGACGTGTCTGTCTCCAGTCTGACATTAATGCTCACACAAAGAGTGTCTGACGGCCTCTTATGTTTCCATAATTCCAGACTTCAGACAGCATGTGTGTCATTAACACACACACACACACACACACACACACACACACACACACACACACACACACACACACACACAGCTGTTATTAACACGTGCACAGTGTGTCTGGTTGAAGTGTCACTCGTCTGACGGTTGTTCTGCTGGACGTCTCGGAGCTCCTGAACTGAAGGTCAGTCCATCAGCCTTTTTAGTGAGAGAGCTGGTTAGTCACACAGCTGGTTAGTGAGAGAGCTGGTTAGTCACACAGCTGGTTAGTGAGAGAGCTGGTTAGTGAGAGAGCTGGTTAGTCACACAGCTGGTTAGTGAGAGAGCTGGTTAGTCACACAGCTGGTTAGTGAGAGAGCTGGTTAGTGAGAGAACTGGTTGTTAAAGAACTGGTTAGTTAGAGAACTGGTTAGTGAGAGAGCTGGTTAGTGAGAGAGCTGGTTAGTTAGAAAGCTGGTTAGTGAGAGAGCTGGTTAGTGAGAGAGCTGGTTAGTTAGAAAGCTGGTTAGTGAGAGAGCTGGTTAGTTAGAGAGCTGGTTAGCGAGAGAGCTGGTTAGTTAGAAAGCTGGTTAGTGAGAGAGCTGTTAGTTAGAGAGCTGGTTAGTCACACAGCTGGTTAGTGAGAGAGCTGGTTAGTGAGAGAGCTGGTTAGTGAGAGAGCTGGTTAGTGAGAGAACTGGTTAGTGAGAGAGCTGGTTAGTGAGAGAGCTGGTTAGTGAGAGAACTGGTTAGTGAGAGAGCTGGTTAGTGAGAGAGCTGGTTAGTTAGAAAGCTGGTTAGTGAGAGAGCTGGTTAGTGAGAGAGCTGGTTAGTTAGAAAGCTGGTTAGTGAGAGAGCTGGTTAGTTAGAGAGCTGGTTAGCGAGAGAGCTGGTTAGTTAGAAAGCTGGTTAGTGAGAGAGCTGTTAGTTAGAGAGCTGGTTACTCAGAGAGTTGGTTAGTTAGAGAACTGGTTAGTGAGGGATTTGGTTGCTCAGAGAACTGGTTAGTGAGAGAACTGGTTAGTTAGAGAACTAGTTAATCAGTAAGTTGTTTAATCGTAGAGCTGGGTAGTGAGGGATCTAGTGAATCCGAGCTGGTTAGTGAGGGATCTGGTGAATCAGAGCTGGTTAGTCAGGGATCTGGTGAATTAAAGAGCTGGGTAGTGAGGGATCTGGTGAATTAAAGAGCTGGGTAGTGAGGGATCTGGTGAATCAGAGCTGGTTAGTGAGGGATCTGGTGAATTAAAGAGCTGGGTAGTGAGGGATCTGGTGAATTAAAGAGCTGGGTAGTGAGGGATCTGGTGAATCAGAGCTGGTTAGTCAGGGATCTGGTGAATTAAAGAGCTGGGTAGTGAGGGATCTGGTGAATTGAAGAGCTGGGTAGTGAGGGATCTGGTGAATTAAAGAGCTGGTTAGTCAGGGATCTGGTGAATTAAAGAGCTGGGTAGTGAGGGATCTGGTGAATTAAAGAGCTGGGTAGTGAGGGATCTGGTGAATTAAAGAGCTGGGTAGTGAGGGATCTGGTGAATCAGAGCTGGGTAGTGAGGGATCTGGTGAATCAGAGCTGGTTACTGAGGGATCTGGTGAATCAGAGCTGGTTGCTGAGGGATCTGGTGAATCAGAGCTGGTTACTGAGGGATCTGGTGAATCAGAGCTGGTTACTGAGGGATCTGGTGAATCAGAGAGCTGGTTCACAGCTGGTTTGTTAGATCTGGTTAGAGAGCGTGGCTCGCTGGTTCGGGTGGGATCGTGTGGTTGCTGTGTGCTGTGTTGTCATCAGGCTCTTTTGATCTTTGAATCATTGGTTTTCAACATTAAAGTTTCTCATGAAAACATCTCTTTCAGGCCAGCAGGAGGCGCTGATGCTGCTTCATCTCCTGTGGGTTAGATTACTGTAATGCCTTGCTCTCTGGTCTGAAGCAAAAAGACTGTTTCTCATCTCCAGTTACTGCAAAATTCAACTGCATGCGTGCTGACGAAGGGGCGGGGCCACATTACTCCGGTTTAAAGTCCTGACGAGGACCAGGGGGCGGGGCCACATTACTCCGGTTTAAAGTCCTGACGAGGACCAGGGGGCGGGGCCACATTACTCCGGTTTAAAGTCCTGACGAGGACCAGGGGGCGGGGCCACATTACTCCGGTTTAAAGTCCTGACGAGGACCAGGGGGCGGGGCCACATTACTCCGGTTTAAAGTCCTGACGAGGACCAGGGGGCGGGGCCACATTACTCCGGTTTAAAGTCCTGACGAGGATCAGGGGGCGGGGCCACATTACTCCGGTTTAAAGTCCTGATAGGTTTCCAGTCCTGGTGGGGGGGGGCACCATGCAGCAGGTTTCCAGTCCTGGGGGGGGGGGGGGGGGGGGGGGGGGGGGGGGGGGGCACCATGCAGCAGGTTTCCAGTCCTGGTGGGGGGGGGGGGGCACCATGCAGCAGGTTTCCAGTCCTGGTGGGGGGGGGCACCATGCAGCAGGTTTCCAGTCCTGGTGGGGGGGGGGCATGCAGCAGGTTTCCAGTCCTGGTGGGGGGGGGGGCACCATGCAGCAGGTT